>NC_047658.1:154229532-154262032 GCF_011762505.2 Arvicanthis niloticus
TTGGACAGACAAGAGCTGGACAGATGTCCAGTGGGAGTGGCTTCTGTATGAGGTCACAGTAGCCTCTAGGCAAGGTTGCAATCTACAGTTACTTATGGTAGCTGTTATCAAGTAAGCATGTGCACAAGACCCTCCCGGCCTAATTTCCTTTCTTTGCTTAAACTTGCATTAGTTGGTACAAGTCACTCCATTTTGACTCTAATATTTTTCACTTTTCTCTTATACTGTCTTTTCTCCTTGATTTCCTTCCAAAGCATTTGAGTACCTCCCATACATTCAGGCACTAGGAACAAAATGCAAAATTTCTTCCTTGGTAGAACCCAGAGGAGTCGGGGTTAAGATCTACTTTGTTGTATAAATATAGACTTTTGACAGAGAACATGTCTGAGTCTCCTGATGCCGACATCACCAGGACATAGAGTGATCTATGACAAAAGAATGCTTTATTGCCGGGCGGTGGTGGTGCACGCCTTTAATCCCAGCACTTGGGAGGCAGAGGCAGGCAGGATTTCTGAGTTCGAGGCCAGCCTGGTCTACAGAGTGAGTTCCAGGTCAGCCAAGGCTATACAGAGAAACCCTGTCTCGGGGGGGTGGGGGGGTGGGAGGGGGGGGGAAGAATCCTTTATTGATGAACAGCTTGGGTGATGGCAGGTCAGACTAACTTAGCAATGATTAAACCTCAGCACGAGTGACCTTGTGGACTGGACTGGGGTGGTGGGCCCTACTCACTGTAGGAAGGTGAGCTGCATCTCTGGCAGTGTGACACTTCCATTGTGGTGAATAGCCAAAGATGTCTATGAATGAATATTCATGGGGAAAGGCAATCAAAACAAAGTAAAACAAAACCTTAGGGTTTCATTGCTGTGAACAGACATCATAATCAATGCAACTTTTAATTGGGGTTGCCTTACAGGTTCGGAGGTTCAGTCCATTATCGTCATGGTAGAAGGCATGGCAGCCTCCAGCCAGATATGGTGCTAGACAGGGAGCTGAGAGTTCTATCTCTTGATGCCAAGACATACAGAAGGGGACTCTCTTCTACATGCAACCAGGAGAAGACTTCCTTTCTACACTGGGCAGAACTTAAGGATAGGACATCAAAGGCCATCCCCCACAGCGACAGGCCAGCCCTCCTCCAACAAGGCCACACCTACTCGGACAAGGCCTCCTTGTAAGAGTGACTCTTCCCACGGGGCCAAGCATATTCAAACTACCACACTCTCCTAGTTGAGAAAATATGAAGTCAGACTACTAAAAATGTCAGTATGTTGCATAAATACCCTGATCTTCTGGTTTTATCTGAGCCTTGTAATAGGCTGAGGGACAGCAGATGCTGAAATACTGGAGGAAGAAAAATTGCATATTTGCTCTGACAGGCAATATGGCAAGTTCACTCTGGACTGTAGTCTTGAACAAAGCATTTTCAGACAATCAGCCAGACTACAGGCAGAGCTAAGCAGTGTCTACTCAGTGGTTGCAAATGGAACAGACACAATGTGCAGACATCAGGCCTTTTGTCTCATTCTTGACGCCCGCCAGGTAGCTGTGCAGGCTCTAGGAAAGAGTCAGTGATTTTGCGCAAAAGCCTTCAAGTTTCTGCAGGAGTAACCAGGGCAACCATTATGGCACATGTCAAAGGTGTTATTTCAAAGCAAGCCTGTTGAGAATCCAACAATGCATTACTTAGTGGTGTGACCTCAAAAGCAGTAGATTTTGAGTCAGTCTCAAGGGGATGCTGTGATTCTGCTCCGACAAAGTGTCTGGTATTGGAGTTGATTCTGGACAACGACTGAGGAAGTCTCGGGGGATAGGCTCCTTGTTAACACTTCCTCATCTTTGTTTACTATTTGTGTAGCCAACTGAAACCCCACTGGTTTCACCTTGGTTTAGTCTGAAGGAGTACATAGTATAAATGTTCCTCCTTGGTACCTAATGTGTTATTTTTCGATAGTGCTGCTGTTGACAGCATAAGTTTAGTGAGTAACCAGTCAAAGCCTTAGAGGTTTGGTTTTTTTCTTTTTCTTTTTTTCCCCTCTTACTTGGTTCCCTATTTATCTCAATTTGTCTTCATTTCTCACAAAAGCTTAAGGACAGTAACATCTATCAACACTTTCTTTCTTTTCTTTTTTTTTTTTTTTTTTTTGTCGTTTGATCTGACTCTCTACCAATGCCTAGTCCTCTGGGGTCTTTCATGTTTCTGAGTTCCTCTGGACTAGAGCAGAGTGCTTTCCTGAACAGGCGCATGCTCTGTGGCTTCCCTAGCATCGAGTTGAGAATAAGCGCCATATTGTGCTCTCTGACAAAACGAAAGTGCGCGGATAGAGTAGTGACTGGATCGGCCTTCAGATGGTCTCCTCAGAGCTCATGGTTCTTCTCTCCGTGCCTTTTAATAGGTTGTGATAACTGAGAAGACCAACAACATTATCTCTACAGTTCCTGCGGCATTTTTTTTTTTCTGATGACATTTCCCTGGATGCGCTCAGGGTGTTCTTGTGAAGATCGGATGAAACCGTGCAAGCAACCTTTAGCAACTTGGGGATTTGGGGCAGGAGGAAATCCAGCTCTGCCCTTTTAAAGTGTATTGGCTTTGAGAAAGTCACTTAATCTCTGACCTCTAAGTTTCTCATCCATGAGATGGTACTATTGAGACAGCACTCAATTCGTAGGAATGAAGTGGACAGTCAACAGGCCTGTCTCTTGCATACTGATCTGTGGCATTTTCATTTAATATTGTATTTGAACATGTTTTATGGTTGCACATCTTCTATTTCATCTTTTAGACAGTTGCTTTTTTTTTTTTTTTTTTTTTGACAACGTTTCTCTTTGTGTCTCTGGCTTTGGCAGCTTTACCAGTTCTATGTGCTGGGCCATCACAGACTAGGGTGGTCTTCAGTGCCTCTTGGAGTATTGCCATGGTGATAGGTCACAGGCCTCAGCAGTGGCAGGGAAAGTGTTTGTCTACACTAAAGAATCCAGTTTCTTAGCTGGGCTCGGTGCACACCTTTATCTCAATACTCTGGAAGGCAGAGACAGGTGGATCTCTGTGAGTTGGTGGCCAGACTGGTCTATAAAGTGAGTTCTAGTATAGACAGGACTATGTAGAGAGATCCTGTCTCAAAAATAAAAATAAAAATAAAAATAAAAATAAAAATAAAAATAAAAATAAAAATAAAAACTCATGGTCTTATGTCACGCCCCCGCTAGATCAGCAAGGAAGACTCAACAAACCGATCTTTCTCAACAGCCTTTATTGGAAGTGCTCTTTTAGATTTCTGGGAGAGACCTCGAATGCCCAGAACGGGCTGTTTATATACCCTCAGCCCTGGGCGGGGCAAAGCGCATGGAGGTGCACGATTGGTCAATTTGCAGTGCCTCATTAGCATACACCTTAGCATACCCCGCCCAGGAGGGGATGATTGGCCAGGTTTGTGGTACCCTACTGGTACCTCATTTGCATGCCCCGTTCGGGAGGGGCTGGAGTCAAATTCCAAAGTTACTACCAGAGCATAAGCAGGTGCCATCTTGGATTGCTGTGTCAGAGCAGCTGGCGCATGCCGAGAAAGCGGCAGCAGCGCTGTCAGCCGCTTTGAGTAGGCAGCGCTGCTTTACTCAGCCATCAGATCTGCGGCGCCATTTCAGTCAGCCGACAGATCTGCGGCTTTAGTCAGCCGTCAGGTCGGAGGCTTACAGTCTTAAATTTTTTTCTAAATTACATAGTAAAAAATTGCACAGGAAGTTCCCTCGTCCCACCCCCCTCCACTTCATCCTGTGTCACAGCAGGGCTGTTGGCTAGAAGCTGTCTTCCAGATGAACAGAAAGTGGACAAAACCCTTGAATCATCCCTTGGACAACATGAACCGGCCCTCCGGCCCTCCCCCATCCCTTCCTTCTGGTTGGAGGGACAAACTCTCCTAAAGGCTGTTGATAGGTTTTGTTGTTGTTGTTTTTTAATTCTGCCACATACATGTGTGCTGCAGTTGCCAATGTCTTTCACTGTGCAAGTCTGCAAGGTGATGTGTAGTCATAACATCTCTTATTGCTCCTTCCCTTCACTACCAGTTTTGTTTCTGGACGCATTTGCGTTGGTGGCTACGTCTGTAGCCTATTATTAATGCCTATTAATTGTCCATTATATGAATAAACTCAACTAAGCCATTTTCCCCTCTTCCCCATTTAGTAGCTCCTTTATTTATGTGCCATTTGTCCCTGCGTGGCTTTTTATTGTGAGAGATATATACCTCACAACCATATATATATATATATATATATATATATATATATATATATATATATATTTTTTTTTTTTTTTTTTTTTTTCACTGACCAGATTCTGGGCTTCCTAGCTTGTTCCTTCAATCATTTAGCTGGTATCTTTCCATGGAAACTCTTTGATAAAGTCTTCAGGGCTGTAGCTCTCACATGGGCGTGGGTCTTGTTGGGCTGTGTTGTGATTCCCGCTTGTCAGCAGTGGCTCAGGGAGGCATAAGCGTGGGAATTTGACTTAGTTTACTTCACGCGGGGCCGTGCGGATGCTGGGCTGAGAAGCCACGGGGCTCCGCCTGGGTGTGGAGAGGTCTCAGCCTGAAGTTCCACCGGGGCAGAACTCCTGAGTGGGGGTCTCTGGGCTGAAGCGGCTGATTTGGAGACAGGTGGTCTCTGTCCTTGGGCTCCCAGACACTGTTGGGAGCTGTGGAAGAACTGAGACGGAGGGCATATGGGCCGGACCTTCTGCAGCCGAGAGGGATGAGGGAGAGAAGCTCCAGCAGTGCCCTTTGGATAGGAAACTCTTGGTTATGGCACTCACTTGGCTGGGTTGGGTAGCTTGCTTGAGTTGACAGGCCTCAGTGGCTGAACATAGAGAAGTCTTTTAGCAGTGGCTCGGTAGTCAAAGGCCTTCTTCCTGGTTCCTCAAGGGTGGGGAGGGGCAAAGACATGAGGAAGTCCATGGTTTTATAAGGTTTATTGTCATGGTGGAAAGTAAATGTGGTTGTACTCCATTGGGATGGAGACTGAGAACAGAAACCAGGCTTGGGAACGGGTGTTTGAAATCTCTTTTTATTGTCCAAAAAGCAATGAACTGTTTTTGTGAACTTTGTATATAAATCTTCCTTTGCCACTACTGGGGGTGCCTTCTCGCCTACAAGTAGAGGGGCCCCAGTGCACCCGCCACTGTCATTCAATAAACCTCATGCTATTGCAGTGAGTCCCGTCCGTGAGTATTTCTGGGGGAGAGCTTCCCGTGAATCCAACAGTAAGAGGCATGCGTTATTAAACAGTGCTGGTCAGGCTGTTGCTTGGTCAGGCTGTGGTTAAGTCAGGCTATGATTAGGTCAGGCTATGGTTTGGCTGAACACTGGCTCAGTCTGTTTCTACAAGATGGCCTTGAAGGAGCCTTTATCAGTTGTGTGGACAGTTTGTTTCCCACAAGATGGTGGCTCCTGTTAGGGGATGATTTTCTCATGAGATGATCTATCTTTGATGTTATTTTACTCCCACAATACAAAGTGCCGTCGGGCTTATAGGAATGATGGGAGCTTATCTGGAGCATTCTCTGGTATCTGGAGTGGAGTGTTGTAAAAGCTAATAGTCAGACATTTCAGTTATTTATAACTTATAAAAATAAAAGTTTTCTAATAGAATATCATCAACTTGATCCTGCCAATATAGAGTAGAAATTGGCAGTATGAAATTACCCATCACTCTCCTGAAAAGTTACAGAAGGTTGCTGTATCAGGTGGCTACATCTGGGCAGTGAAGGTGGGCATTACATAGAAGGTAAAAACTACTTTTTGTCACTAGGGTTTTTAATTTTTCATCTTCTTGCAATATAGTCGGTTCAGATTAATCTCTTCAGGCTAATTATTGAAGGTTACAGCTACAAAATATATAGTCCTGTGGCATTTTAACTGTGGCCAATAGAGATATATGCCCAGAGGTTTGAGTACTGTGTTCTCAGCTGCTAGGACATAGGCCTGACCTCTACGATAATGACCACCGATAGTGTAAGTAGCACAGTGGTTTTCTGTAACTGTGTAACTTTGTTTCTTTATTTGAAGAGTTCATGTTTGCTAGCCCATCCAGATGGAAAGCCCCACCTGCCATGGTGCTGCTGTTTCCTGGCCATGACTGTTAGATGTGTCAGCCGTTTAAGTCACTTTGGCACTTTGTTCTAGTGAGCACAAGGAGAAGCCAGGATCAAAACTGGAACTGGCTCCAATGGCATTCTCTGCTTCTCCAATAATAGGGCTGGAAAGAAAACCCAGCTATATCATTTCTCACTGGATCACCAGAGTTACTAGCTTTTAACCACCAGCTATTCGAATCCTGCTGTGCAGACTCTCCTCACTCCTAAGCAAAAGACAGCAGTTTACACATGCCCTCTGGCCGGATCTTTTTTTCTATCTGCTCAAAAGGCTAAATTCCCTCAGTCCACTGTGCTTAAATCTGCCTGTGCTCTTTCTAGGCTTCTAAACAAATGTTTTATGGATGGAATTTTGAAACCACAACCGCTTTCCGAGGCTAATAACATCCAGATGTGTGTTCTTTTCTATACACCAAAACGTACCTCTGTGGGTGACAGTAGGGATGGCGGCTTATAGTAAGCTAGAACTGACAGAAAAAGGAAAAGACAGTCCAGGTGGCTAGACCACCTCAGGGAGTCATAGGTTACAGCTAAACCCCTCTGGAACGTTGGAAACTTTGGGGCAGAGCTAGAGCTGAGTGTAGGGTGCAGGGGTAGCACCAAGGGTCAAAGTTCATACAATTTGGACTACCAAGGCATGCCAGTGGAGGGTGTGGGAGGTTATGTAGGTCAGGGTTAGAGTTCTGTGTGAAGGCAGACAGACCTTCTCCCTGGAGGGATGGAGTGGCTCTGAATATCTTTGCTTTGGCCATCTTCAGGTGGCCATCATGTGACACAAGAAACCACAGGTTCCCTTGTGTGGAGGCGGGGTGTGTGTCTCTGTGGCATTGTTCCTCCTTGCACTACCACGGCAGCAGCGAAGGTGGGAGTCCATCTGTTATGGTCACGCAGCAGCAGGATCGTGGTGGCAGATGCTTTCCCTTTAAGCTCTCTGGGGTGGGGGTGGGGGGTGCAGCTCCGGGCCAGGAGGCGCGGTCTGGGCGGGGCTGAGTTCTAGGACACGGAGCAAGACTTGACCACGTGCTTCCCGAGTCGCCAGCAAACAGGATCGGGACTCGAGTGGTGCTCAGCCTGCACAGCGCAGCGATGTCCGGAGCATCCGCCAGGAGCCTGGGGAAGGGTGAAGCTGCCGGTGGCGGGGAGGCTCTGGGGACCGGGGATGCCCGCCCAGGATCCTCGTGCGATTGGGCCGTGACCGCCTTCTTTCTCCTGCAGGAAGCGCGCCCCCCGGCCCGGTCCCGGAGGGCCAGATCCGCGTTTACAGCATGAGGTTCTGTCCCTTCGCTCAGAGGACGCTGATGGTCCTGAAGGCCAAGGGAATCCGGTGAGGACGAAGGCGATGACTCCGCCTCAAACCCTCGGGGCTTTGGGTTCGCGAAATATTCTCAGGCTTTTGTAGGAGACTTCCGTTGCTCACGCTCTTTTCAAGGAAAGAATTGTCACGGACTCTAGGGTCCCAGGGCAGCCTGTTTAAGCAGTCCGTGGCTCACAAAAGCTGTTTTCTCTGTGAGGTTAATGGTTTACACAGGATTGCAGAACACTGAGGCGGCCGTTTCAGCTCGGGTCCTGGGATTCTCGATGAACTAGAGGCTTGCTTGCTCTGTGTTGTACAAAGGTCACCCGCCCAGTAGAGGTCTGAGTCATGTGCACAGGCATTTGGGTTGTAAACACTGGGAAGTGTCTGAGTCAAGCCTCTTTGCAAAGACTCATTATTCAAACAGTCATTGACCTACCGGTTATCTACAGTTGGCAAGTCTCTTGGCTTTTCTGATACCGTGTGTCCGTTGAACCATTTTCCTTCCAATGTCTTGGGGAATCTTCTGAGCAATTATTAGACACCTGCTACTGTAAGCTCACCCTTAAGAAAATGTCTTGTATACAGTTAAAATTTGTAAATGACTTTTATACCATGGGGGAGAATTTGCTAGTCAGGCAGTTCTTTTCCCTAAATGTTAAGATGTAACATAAAGAAGTATTTGAAAATTAACTGTCACTTTGTAACGATTTTAATTTCATTTGGATAGGATTTGGTTTTGAACAGAAGAAAATATTTTTGGTATTTTTTTTTTTTTTACCTAAAGCAATTTTTCTGCATTAGTCAGAACTTTCACTATAACAAAGAAACTCAAACTGAATTTAAAAATAAAAGATATTTATTGTCCTCATTCAATGAGAGAGTCCAAGAACAGGGCGCAGCTGGATTCAGGGCACAATGCCTTGTGTTATGTGTTTCCCCCTGAAACTCTGCGTGGAAAAGAATTATATTTCACACCAGGACTTTTCTAAAGCAAAATTGAAATTACTTTACCGTAACAGCGGGGCGGAGGGCTCTTACTGAGAGAAGGGTACCTTCAGATAGTGTGTATAACTGCTATGTTCACAGACCAATTTTGAACCAGGAAACTTTTCCTGGGGCAGTAACATCTTAACATAGGTCATGTGTGTTGCATACTCATGTAAGGAGCATCTTCCAACCTGTGGGCTCAGCTGTGCTGAGTGCTGCCTCAAAATGCCACGCTTTCAGCATTCACCTGTGTTCTTGATCTCCAAAGACCAGGGCCTGCCTTCCGTTTTCAAAATATAATTCTCAGAGATGGACATTATTCTATGGCAGAAGGTTTTGTTTTTCCCATGGCAGGTGGCCTGTATGTTCATTATTCTGTAAACCTTTTAACATGTGTGTGCGCGCGTACACACACACACACACACACACACACACACACACACACACACACTTCCTTCAGTGTTCACACTGGCTATTTGTTCTTGTGAAGGATTATGCATTGAAATCCGTAAACTAAATCTGATCTGTTGTGGGTGAGGACACAGGAAATCAGCCAGGTCGGGATGGCTTACTTTTGAGTGGTCTCTCTTAGTGGACCTCGCACCCGATTTGAGTTATACAGACATCGTGTTAAGGATTAGAACGCTTTCCTTTCTCTTACAGTCTCTGCAGGATACAAGGTGTACACAGTTACAATCTGGATTTAGCTTGGTTCCAATGGATTCTTTCTCTCTCTTTTTTAAAATTTATTTTGTATACTTTAAAAATTTTTTATATGCATGTGTGTGCATGTTTGCATGAGTTTATGTGCTTGCAGGACCCCACAGAGCACAACAGGGCATTGGATCCCCAGGAACTGGAGAGATAGTTGTGAGCCCTGGTGTGGGTCCTGGGAACTGAACCCAAATCCACTGCAAAAGTAGCAAGTGCCCCTAAAGACCAGACTGTCTGTCTAGTCTCATACTTTTTATGATTTAGAAACCTTTTTAAAGAAAACATTATCAAAACATGTGGATTTAATGTGGTTCATTTTATAAGATTTTTTTAGGATTAAAAAAAATACCCTTGTAAACAAGGATTTCAAAATTCATATTAGCAAAATGAATTCAGTCGAGTCAATTGAACTCATTTTGAACGGAATCAAAATGAAATGAGGTTTTGTCAGGCTGGTTCTAATAGACTGAGTGGGCGTGCGCACAATCCAACTGGCTGCCTCCTGTTAGGATGCAGAAGACACCAGCCTTCCCATGTTTAGTACAGCACTGTTCACAATGGTGTGCTGCCGGTGGCCATTGACAGATGAGTGGATAACGGAAATGCTCAATACGTAAGGTTCCACCGTTAAAGAGAAGGAAAGCCTACAGTGTGTGACAGAGATGGATCATGGAGCTGCTAAGTGAAACAAGTCAGATAAACAGAAGAGCGAGCATTGGCTGCCCGCTTGCACGAGGGCAGCTGAACCAGGTTCTTAAACTGCAGGTGTAGCGTGGTCAGAACCCTCCTCCTGGCTCATCCACTGAGTAGATGGTGGAATCGATCCACACTAACTCAGGGAGACAGAAATTGCCTTGCTCTCTTCAGTAACCTTGTGTCTTTCAGGCACGAAATCATCAACATCAACCTGAAGAACAAGCCTGACTGGTTCTTTAAGAAGAATCCCTTTGGGCTGGTGCCGGTTCTGGAGAACAGTCAGGGTCACTTGGTCACTGAATCTGTCATCACTTGTGAGTACCTGGACGAGGCATACCCGGAGAAGAAGTTATTTCCAGATGACCCGTATGAGAAAGCATGCCAGAAGATGACCTTTGAGTTGTTCTCTAAGGTGTGTCTAAGAAATTCCAGGTCTTGTTTGAAAAACAAAACAAAACAAAAAATAAAAAACAAACCCAAACCCCTTGTTTTATTCTAGGCCAAATCAGCGCTGCCTTTGTGATGGTTCAGGGACAGAGGCTCCTACACTCCGAGCCCTGCCACGCTCTGCTCCCTGGTTGCATTTCAGTCAGCCCTCTTGGCTTTTTCTCCTGACTCACCTCTGATGATTATTTTTTAAAGTCTGACACATATTCTTCCTTCTCTCTCAGTTTCCACTGGATGTCTTCTCCCTTTCTTACTAGGGTTAGACATTTTAGATATTTATGCTTGGACCTGCTGCCTTTCTGAAGGCTGCTCAGGACTCCAACTCTGTTCCCCACTGAGCTTCTCCTCATCAAGGCTGTTGGCCCTCTGCCCTCAGAGCTGCCTGCCTTCTTGGCCTCGTTGCCCTGAGAACATGAGGCCTGAGCTTCCCCTGTTGATCGCTCATTACCTGGTTGTGCAATTAGCTTGGGAACAGTCATACCGTGCGCTTTGGGACAGCCTCCGTGTTTTACTTCTAGTGTGTTAGTTCGGCTGTAAACAGATCTAACACACATTGCCTAGAGCAGACTCTGACCCATGGTTCTACCAGCGTTAGCTCTAAATTGTCGCTGCCAGTCTTTAGCAGGGACAGTGCACTGAGGTTCCTGGGGTAATGTGCCTGCAATCTTAATCTGAGTCAGAGTGGATTTATTCAAATCAGTATGAGCAATGAGATGACCAACAGGTATGTGTTTAGACACCAAGGATTAGCAATGTTCTGCTACATACATTCAGATGAGTTACTTTGGTAGTATGGAAAGTCTATAAAGGAACATTTTGTCTGTAAAGAAAGAAAGAGCTTTTAAAAAAATATTTAGAAGAAGGGAGATTGACAAGGAGAACATTCTGTTTTGGAGACATTGCAGTGGCAAGGGAGCCATCTGGTTTAATAGGATGAAGAATAGTGGAAGTGGCTAGAACGTTTTTGTGTAATGCTAGAGAGTTTAAAAATTACTGTCAAGATGGCTGGGGAAATGTTCTGTGGGAAAGAGTGCTTCTCTGCAAGCACGAGGACTCAGGTGCAAGTCCTCAGTACCCACATAAAAAGCTGGGATGCCTGTGTGCCTGCAACCCCAACACTGGTTCTTGTGTATGTGTGGTGTGTGGTGTGTGTGTGGTGGCTGAGGTGGGGATGAGTAATACCCAGATCCAGAAAGTTCACTTTCCAGTCAGCCCAGCCTAAACAGCACACTTCTGGCTCAGTGAAAGACCCTGTTGTGGCCGTTAGGTGACAAGTGACAGAGGAAGTCACTGACGTTCCACTTTGACCCCACACATAGATGGGTGTGTTTGCACCTGCACACTGCAGTGCATGTAGCTCCTCCCCACCACACACATGTTGAGTGTGGTCAGAGCATGCCTATAACATGTAAGTACTCAGGTGGCTGAGGCAGAAGGTGGTGGTGTCTCTTGTGTGTTATAGAGGTGGTGGCTGCAAGATTAAATTCTGGGAGAGCAATGCAAGGGCGAATATTTCTAGTCATCTTAGCGTGCGGTAGCACAAATGCCTGTTAGTGCTTGCTGGCCCTGGCAGCAGCTGGTACCTCTTGGTTAGTGTATTTCTCAGTACAATTTTAGAAAATACCCATAGTCCCAGGCCTATTTGTTCAATTCTAGGCCATTGAGTGTCCATTTATGAGGTTGCTGACTCAAACCTGCTAAAGTGGGTTCCATTATCTGCAAATTACAAAATCCGGAGCAACCCCACATACTAGTCTACAGAAAAGGTTGGAAATATCAGGCTGTGGTTTCTGTAAACACTGCGACTTGGTCTGTACTTGTCTCTACAGCGCTCTGGAGGGATTCTGGTATGTTTGTTCTCTGTGTGTTAGCAGGGCAGGGCATGAGCCTCACCCTGAGGAAGTAAACAGTCATTCTCCCTTCAGGTGCCGTCTTTGGTTGCAAGCTTCATTAGGGCGAAGAGAATGGAAGACCGTCCTGGAATAAAGGAAGAGTTGAAGAGAGAGTTCAGCAGGCTAGAGGAGGTACTCGCCTCTCTTGGCTTTTACCGTACGAAATGGCGATCTATTTCTGCGTTTCTTTGCTTCCCCTCGTGCCTTCACAAGCTCACTCTCCAAATCACTGTCTGACAACTACAAATAGTATCCCTGTCAAAGACAAATCACAATAGATTTTCTGTAAGCTGTTCTACGAGTGATGTAAATCAAGACACCTAAAAGTACCATCATTGACTTTATTTTTATTTAGTTTTTTTTTTTTTTTTTTTTTGAGACAGGTGTCCCAGGCTAGCCTCAAACCCACTATGCAGTTCATACTGGCCTTAAACTTGTTGTCCTCCTGCCTCAGCCATGTGAACTCTAGTGTCTTGAGCATGCCTGACTACACAGGGCTCATGGGCTTGAAGTCCTTAGCTTGTTAGCATTAAAATATCAATGAAAAATAGCACCTACGTTTCCACATCACTTGTTCCCATTTTCTATTTTTGCAGCCCGTGTTCATCTATTTAAAATAATAATAATTTAACCTCGTTGTAATCAGAGAGTACATGCCACTTTATTGCTTCTCCGTGATGCTGATGTAATAAAGGCTTCCCACTACGACGAAGTCTGCCAGAAGTGCAGACATGTGGGGAAGCCTGTGTGTCTCTCCTTTTGTGGAAGGCTGTCCTTTGGGCCTGAAGTTAAAACTTTCTTCCGGGTCTTGAGATACTCTGTTTCCACGTAGCCACGGAGAGGCAGAGGCGCTCCCTTCAATGGGCAGTCGTGCTAGCATTCCATCTTAAGCATGGAGTTTGTTCCAGTATATTTTTTTTCACTCTGTTCCTGTTACTAAGTTGCTTTTTTTTTTTTTTTTTTTTTTTTTTTGGTTTTTCCAGACAGGGTTTCTCTGTGTAGCCCTGACTGTCCTGGAACTCACTCTGTAGACCAGGTTGACCTCGAACTCAGAAATCCGCCTGCCTCTGCCTCCCAAGTGCTGGGATTAAAGGCATGCGCCACCACCACCACCCGGCCTAAGTTGCTATTTTTAAGATTTTACTTTTATTACTTTTGATTATGTGTATGTGAGGGGTCATTGAACGGTGTGTGGCCCTGGTGTTGTATCCCCTGGAACGAGAGTTATAGACATTTTTGAGCCACCTCATGTGGTCGCTGGGAACCAAACTCCATGCTCTAGGGAAGCAGTTCCTACCCTTAAGCTCGGAGCCACGCATCTCTCCAGTCTAAATCTGCCATTTCTTACACTGTAAATGCTCAGTGTTCCTGGCATCCGTTACATTGATGGAAAATTCACAGAACCAATTCCCTTTAGCCTGATGCTTGTGGTCTCTAAGTGTCCCTGCTTACTCTCCAGGCCAAGGCCACTTGGTATAGCGACCTGAATTAAACCCAGCCAGTTGGAGGGTCCAGAGCAAAACTTAAGTTGTGGCAATTTTTATTGGGAGCAATCAGAATCTTTATACCTTTATCAGAAACAGAGTATAATGGCAATTGCCAGGATCAATAATACAGTTGTAGTTGCCAGGATACAACGACATTTGCAAGCTATACAAGGTACACCAGACCAATGTCTAAGAGCAACTGTCCTGTCAAGCTTCCCCACTTCCTTGACTACCAAGGGAACATCCAGAGAAGCACAAAGAGGCCTGAATGCTTCACTGCCTGAGGGAGTGCCTCAGTTTCTCAGGAACTGAAAGGCACACAGTGCCCCAGGAGCCACAGACTCCAACCTGAAAAACCCATGACTCATGCCAACTCTAGGATTCCCGGAAGTGGTCTTACAGATAGATTTTTTCTGTTACTGAGCTGTATTAGTGTCACTGGGATGGCAGCTTGGTCTCAGTGGACTTTCACATGTATTATAGACTTAATTGATAAAGGATTGCTCTCTCTGCCCAATGGATTTGACCCATAATTTAGCATTCTGATATTTT
Source organism: Arvicanthis niloticus (assembly GCF_011762505.2). Classification (NCBI taxonomy): domain Eukaryota; kingdom Metazoa; phylum Chordata; class Mammalia; order Rodentia; family Muridae; genus Arvicanthis; species Arvicanthis niloticus. The sequence goes on from NC_047658.1 coordinate 154,243,747, forward strand.
TATTTGGGTCTGGTATCATGAATTTCCTAATCTCTTAAAATAACTTCCCTTTAGTGGGCTATTTTGATTTGTGCCCCTACAGTTGTGTATAGATCAGTTTCTTTACTGGTAATTCATTGTGGAGTTATTTATTTGTTCTTAAATGTGCTAATTCCTGGTTTTCTGTGAGATGGCATGGAAGCTGGAATCAGGTTTTTATCTTAGTGGAGAGACAACAAATAGTCAGAAAGACATGATCAATCTAGCCACGCTGCATGACATTACAAGGATCTCCGAGGAAAACCACAGAAGCTGTTTATAACAGGAAAGTTGGTTTGGTTCTGGTCTTTTAAAATTCTTCGGCTGTGTCATAAGTAATGATTTTTTAGTCATATGTGCCCTCCCTCCTTCAGGTTTAATTAACCAAGTAATACTCCCAGTTTCCCTCTTTTGGTGAACCTTTGCATCAAATCACCTTACGTTTCAGAAACATCCCACTTGAGATTTAGTGTTGTTCAAATAATTGTCACTTGTTTAATTGTCAATTCTGTCCACTCCTAGGATGTTTTAACTATGCGCTCAACTAAAAACTTACATGCAGGAAGTACCCCATGCATGAAAGTACAACTTGAGAACAAAAAAACAAAAACAAAAACAAAAAAAACAAAAACAAAAAAAAAACCCAAACACATCGTAGTACAGAGCGTCTGTATTAAGAGCCAAGTTCTAATTTTGGGTTGTTTCTTACTTTATACAAATGCAGCTGTGTATTGTGCAGGTTTTGATGGCTCCTCAAACTCTACTTTAGGGTTATAAGACTCATGCTATGTGCTGTTCCTTCCTGTTTGTAGTCTGGTGTTCTAAGGTATGATTGTATTAAAACTTCTTACTCTGGACAAGTAGCATGTTCACAGTTGAGCTATTCCATCAGTTTGGGGAATCTCTGACCACCAGGGTCTCAGCAGAGTAACAATTTGCATGAAGCAAGAAGGAAATCTGGTTCCATGTGACTTGGGAGTGGTGGATTCAAACATCTAGAGTCAGACACCGGGCAGTTTGTTTTGGGCATTTTTAAGCACACTGCAAGCCTCTGTGCACAAAGGCATAATTACAGTGAAACTCTTCTCAAAGTACACTTCCATGAAGATGGGCTCTGGAGATAGGCTGCCTGTATTATCTTAAAGGCCTTGGGGAGGATCTGGTGTGGTCTTGGTCGTGCAGATAGTATAGAGGTCTTCTGGGTTATCAGCCATCTCCCATCCTGGTTGTGGGAGTGTGGGGGAGCCCTGGGCCATGCAGATAGCACAAAGGTCATCTAGACTATTTGCCACCCTCAGGCCTGGTTGTGGGAGCTTTGGGGGAGCCAGGTGTGGCTTGGCCAAACAGCACAGGGGTTACCTAGGCTACTGGTCACCTCCATTCCCAGTCTTCTAGACAGAACAGGTTATACATCTTTTCCTTTGAAAAGATAACCTTGTGTGTTTAGCATTCCTGTTTTCCCTAGTGCTGTCTGTGACCACAAGGACCTTTGTACTTCCAACGTATCTGTATATTACAGCAGTTTTCAACCTGTGGGTTGTGACCCCTTTGGGGGTCAAGTGACCCTTGCACAGGGGTCCCCTAAGGCCACTGGAAAACACAGATATTTATATTATGATTCATACAGTTATGAAGTAGAAAGGAAAATAACTCTATGGTTGGAGGTCACCACAACATGAGGAATTGTATTAAAGGATCATTAGAACTGATTATTCTGAAATAGAAATACAGTAGCAGGACCCGGAGGAAACTCAGTTAGACCAAAAGGTCAAATTATGAGAAAGGAGCCAGTGAGAATATTGGGTAAAATAAAAGCATGTTATCCAATCAGTGAAGGCAAAAGGGAGGTTGAGAACCACTGGTATACTATCTATCAGATTTCCAACTAGAATTGCTGGGTTATGGAGGGTTTTAAATCATATTAAAGCCTACCTTGACCATATCAGGATAAAAGGGGGCTTGACATTCTCTGCCTAATTTGCCTCTGTTGTTTTTAATGATGTTTTTCTATTTGCACAAATAAACTTATTTTTTACTTTCTTTAACATTCAGGCCATGGCTAATAAGAAGACAGCCTTCTTTGGTGGGAATTCTCTCTCTATGATTGATTATCTGATTTGGCCTTGGTTTCAACGCCTGGAAGCATTGGAGCTCAATGAGTAAGACATTTGAATATTTTGTTCATAGTTTAGGGTGAGAGTTGTAATTATTATCTATGGAATTTTTCTGAGCCAAGATAAATATTGAACATCACTGGCATGAGTGTGAGCCAACAAGAGAGGAAAGTCCTGGGTATACAGAACCTGTCAGGTCACCTATTCATACGCATGCTCAACCCAGGGGTCTGTGACATCGGTGTCTTAAATTACCCTCTGCTGGCTAAAAATCTACACGGGTGTAGATAATTTATTTTATTCATATGTACCCTCCATCAGTACAAGTTTAACTAACCAAATAGTGTTCTTGATTTCCCTCTTTGTTGAAACCTTAATATCAACACACCTTATTTCCCTCCAACTTTCAAGAGTTCCACACTGCTTTTTAAACTCATGCTTTGAGTTTGCAGTCGGCTACACTAGCTTACTTCTACGTCCTAGGAATCACGGTGATCTGGGGCTACCTCTATTCACATTTCCTATAGAAAACTGGCATTTCAGGCTGTTGTTTGTCAGTCTCTTGGTTTGAAGTTCTATTGACTGACCAAGCAACTCTCAACTCGGCTTCCTCTTCTGAGAAACAAAGACCCCAATGCCACTCAAATCTAAAAACCTTTTAGTCTACAGCTTGCATTTTTAAAGAGCTGTGTTTAAAGATAAATTTTTAAAAGTTTGGGGGGGACAGACTGTGGTAGTGAGACTCTGGGATGCCCGTCTAGTTCTTCCGGCTCACAGTTCTCATCTCGTCTTCCCACAGGTGTATAGCCCACACTCCAAAACTCAAGCTCTGGATGGCAGCCATGCAGAAAGACCCTGTAGCATCATCCCACTTCATTGATGCCAAGACCTACCAGGATTATCTAAGTCTCTACCTACAGGACAGTCCGGAGGCCTGTGATTATGGGCTCTGAAGGACAAGAGTTCTCAGCGAGTGTTTTCCTTCACTGATTGAATAACATGCTTTGATTTTATCCAATATTCTCACTGTCTCCTATCTTATCATTTGACCCTATGGCCTAACTGGGTTTCCTCCGGGCCCTGCTACTGTATTTCTATTTCAGAATAATCAGTTCCAATGATCCTAACAGTCTTCACTGACACCCCCAAAACCATCACCTCTGGTTTGATCCAGACTTCTAGATTTGGATTTCAAGAAAAATGTCAAATTTTAGATTTCTCATTTCGGAAAGCTCTCAATTCCCCATTCTTTCCATCATTAACTCTCTTGTTCCTCTTGCGAGCATCGAAGACTGAGTTCAAACCACCTCAAGTCAGCATTACTGGGTAGCTTCTTGCTTGTGCTCTCAGCTTCTAGTTTCGTTTCTTAAAATATGTGGTGTGTGTGTGTTTGTGTGTGTACGTACACACATGCACAGATGCTGGAGCTGGTGATACTGGCAGAGATCATAGGTGATGGGAACTGAATCTCCCCCTGGAAGAGCAGCAAACTTAACTACCAAACTATCTCACTAGCACCGACTTCTAGCCCTTTCAAGTCCTTCCTTCAAAATTCCATATTAGACAGATATAGGTGTGTCATATGCAATACCACTAAGACCATACCATCCAGTTCAGTATATAAGACTGAATAAGTAATGGGTGAAGTCTCCATTGGGAAAGGTTAATCTTAGTACTTTTATCACTTCCATAAGAGAAGGTAGTCTGGGAGCCTCACTCCATTCTAGGGATGATGCAGCTGGTCCAGAGGTTAAGTGAGGCCTTAAGATGTTGGCAGAAGCATCTGGAAAAACATATCCCGGAGGACACTGCCCTCAGGAATGTCACTCATCGACGGGCAGGTTTTCTGTATTTGTTTGCTGGCTGGCCTGGTGATTCGTTAAGGGCGCATAACAATCAAGCCAAGGTCAGAGCCACATTTAGGGTTTAGCCTCCTCACAGTGATGTGGGGCCCACACCCTGGGAGCCAGGGACTGGCTGACTTCACAAACGGGATAACTAGCGTCCCGCTCTGAGCGGAGCCATCTGTGCTGCTGATCACCGGCCCCTGGGCAGGCCCTGGCGGTTCCTCGCGGATTTCTAGTAGGATGTGAAACCAGTGGCTGAGAGAACTGCCTACTACCGACTTCCTCTTACGGTAGCCATAGATTTCCGGTCTGATCCTCCTTTCTCTAGCTAGCTGCTTATCGCGGTCGCCTATTGGCTCGCTCTTCCAAACGAGCCAGGCATTGGCTGGAGTGCAGGGCTCGGTGGCCAATTGCGGGGTAGGACCGTGAGAGAAGGGGCGGGCTCGCCTGTGCGTCTGCAGCCCGGCGACCCAACTCCAGGTTGGAGCCGTAGCCGCCGGAAGGTTGTTCCGGGATGCTTTTTCTGCCACCGCCACTGGGTGGTTCCGTCTCACCTGCGCTGTATCTGAAGGGAAGAGGATTTTGAGGTCAATTCTGAGCTTGGGAATTTCTTAAATTTGAGCTTTTCAGAATAGGATTGCCAACTTTTAATTTTGCACTTTCGTTTTAAAAGAAAACCCAAGTGTTTAACCATAGCTAATGTTTCTTTTTCTTTTTAATTTCCACTAAAAAAGTGTAAGGGAGCTTAGAGTATAGCACTAGGGTAAAGAAATCTCAAGAAGGAAAGAATAGTCAATAATCTGATTATTGAATATCCTTTAAGACAGAAACCTGTAATTAAAATTAATTTTCTGGTTTGGATGAAGACAGGCAGAGTTCCACAGATCTGGAGTTCATACCTTCAGTTCCGCATTACTAGTTGATGACACAGACAGGCAGGGGAATTTCGTTTCTGGGACTGCTTGTCTTTTGAAGGCTATGAAAGTTGTCCCTGCTATGTTCAAATAACGACAAACATAATAACAGCTAATGTTAAGTACTTGCTAGATGACAGAAGCATTCTAGGTATTAGATGTTTGCCATACTGATTCAAATAACACTTCCCTAAACCACAAGGTACTCTTACTTCCCCAGTACAGATTAGAATGCCAGTGTGTTAGAAAACCAAGGTGTTGGAGGTTTTTATTTGCCCAAAGTAACCCAGCTATTAAAAGGTGAAGTGATTCAAATGTAGCCTATGTTTGCTGAAACAAACAAACAAAACAAACAAACAAACAAACAAAAAAAAACCCTGTTCTCTAGGTAAGTTTACAGATCTATAAAGTTCCTTTTCTACAGCTCTTACATTTAGAGATTAAGCCAAGACAGAATAATATGATCTGTTATCAATGGATGCCACATCATTCCAATTTGACTACCTTAGAATAGAAAAGAAAAATTACATCTGAACTGAATATGTTCAGATTTCTCATGCCAGTGTTTCCTAAGCGATACAATGTAACCAAGTCTTGTGTTGGGTATTATGAGTCATCTAGAAGTGGTTTGATGTATATAAGACTGTATGGGTAGATTATTTGCAAGTACTACATCATTTTATATAAAATTCTTGAGCATCCATGAAACATGGTGTCCAAAGAAGTCCTGGAAATAATTCTGGGCACGTTCAAGTCATGTCTCTGTCATGGTTTGCTTTCAGCAGATGTTGATGGTTTTGCATGAGTTTACAAAATTTGATGTCAGAATCTTGAAATTTTGCTTTTTGACTATTCAAATATTATTATCAGGACATATAAATGTGTCACAGGTTATAAAGACACAAGAATAAGGAAACAAGTTCTTTAAAAGAAGGTCTTCTTTGACTCAGTTTTCCTTAAGTGGAAGGGAAGGTTCTCCTGAGGTAACCTGGAAAACGAGCTTCTCTGTAATCCTCATTCCTTGCAAACCCTGAATAAAGGCAGATGTGAGAGTAGAGCCCTTTCCCTCATCTGGCCCATGGAGTTCAGTGAACAATAGTGGAACACCCAGTCCAGTAACGTAATCTTTCATGTCAAGTGGTCTTTCAAAGAGACAGTTATATTCATAATCTAGCTTCTGCTAATATTAGAGACTTGTGACCAAAAGTTTAAAAAAAAAAAAAAAAAAAAAAAACCTCAAGCTGGCATAAAGATGCACAGCGTCAGTTCCAGCACTTGGGAGGTAGAGGCAGGTGGATCTCTGAGTTTGAGGCCAGGCTGGTCTACAGAGTGAGTTCCAGGACAGCCAGAGTTACATAGTGAGACCCTGTCTGAAAAAAAGAAAAAGGAAACAAGACCCCCTTTCTTCAAACTGAAATCGAGTGAAGAAATTATTTCTCTTCTGTAAACACATAAATCATTAATCACCATGACCAGAGATTCCTCTATTTTCAGAAAAGCAGCTCTGGGACTGGGGAGATGGCTTAGTAGGTAAAGTACTTGTTGAGCAAACACAAGAACCTGACTTCCATCCCCAGATCCACAAACAAGACCAGGTGTGGCGGCCCTGGGTTTGTAATCCCAGTTCAAGGAGGCTGAGGTGGGGTCTCTGGGGCTTTTGGGCCAGCTCAACCAAATCAGCAAGTTCCAGGTCAAAAGTAAGACCCCCATCTCAAAAGATATCTGGCCTCTGCCATCTACACTCACACATTGTGTGTGTGTGTATACCTTCACACATAGAGAAACAGTGAATATGATTATATTTCAGATGTGTGAAAACTTATTTTTAATAGATTTCCATGACCTTATTAAAATTTTTTTTGTGCTTGAGTTGGTCAATGTCACAGAGACGCAACCATGAAATAGCATAGATGGCGCATTTGCAAAAAACCATTTAGGAGTTTCCTGCTGAATTTCTAAGAGCAAGCAGAGAACAAGCTTAAAGGTCATGATTAAAATCCTTCTGGGAAAACTGTTGTGATCTTTGGCCAGATTAAAAATCACATTACTGAAATGTAGCCTGCAGCCCTCAACACCTTCAGCCAGCATTAAACTGCTAACGGGTGAAATAAGTGTGCTAAGTTGGATTCTAATTTTGATATGCCCGGCAGAGCTGAATTGCAATGTGTGTCTTCTTTATGGGACGACACCGTGCTATTAAAATGCCTTCTTATTTGTTAGTATTTCTCTTTAATTTTGAGGTTCACTGAGATAGAACTCTGCTTGATTTCACTCCATTCTCAAAGCCGTCATGTACACACTGTCGTCTTAAGTGAGATGGAGCTCAAAGGGGCTGAGCATTTTCCCAAGGGTTCCTCGGCCCACTTTGAGAATCCTGACATTATGTGGCTTCTCACAGGTGGAGAATGTGCTCCACCTTTGTCCTATCTACTCCAAATAGACTTGTACCTCGAAACGTGACCTCCCATATACGGACATACATTTTAATCTTGAGACATCGGTGACTCTGTAGCCCTAGCTGTCGTCAAATTTGTGATCCCCTTACCACAGATTCCAGAGTTCTGGGATCACAACACGGACCACAACAGCTTGCGTAGGAACCTTTTAGAAATGACATTCCCAGCTCTCGGATTTCGATTCCTTTAGAAGGAGTGAATCATGAGGGGGAAACTGGAACTTTTTCCTCTCCAGGAATAATAGAACCTCTCAATTTGCAAATGGAATTCCTATTCTGACCACTGCACCATAAACTATGAATGACCAAGCTAAAACCACCAGGCTAACTCAGGCCACCGACTAGCTTTTAATGCGGCTCAAGGTCCTAAAAATGCTTCTCAACACTGTCGTTTCTAGTAGCTGAAAATACCAAAATATAAATCATACCGTGTGATGTGGCAATCAGGTTGACCAGTCGTGAATGCTTTGTGAATTTCGGACCTGGAGTGACATGTCAGTATACGTTCATCTGTTGTAACAAACGTACCGCTCTGAAGAGTTAGGGGGCTGTATTCGGAGGTAGGGAGAGTATGAGGTACCTCTGTATGGTCTGCTTTATATTGCTGTGAACCTAAAGCATCTCTAAAAGTTAGAGGCGTGTGTGTGTGTGTGTGTGTGTGTGTGTGTGTGTGTGTGTGCGCGCGCGCGCGCAAGTTTAGTTCCGTTAGTCAGGTTTTACCGGGGCACACCGGTACTCATTCATTTATTATTGCCTTTGGCAGTTTTTACACTACAAGCGTTAAGCAGCTGAGACCCTGCATTGTTTACTCTGTGGGGAGATGTTTCCTGACTGTTCATTTCATTGCATCTGGTACTGACTAAGCTACTGGATGAAAGTGTTGTTTCCAGCGTTAAACTTCCAGAATTCTTCTCTCTTACATTTAGTAGCTGTGAGACATTTAACAAATTCTTAGTCCTGTTAGCCCCTGCTTATTCATCTTTCTGTTGGGATAACCCATCCTGTAGGATACGTACAGGACCAGTTTAAGGGTAAACGGGACTAGTAAAGTACCAGCAGGTCAGTAATGATTCATTTTCATTTTCCCTTCAGGCTCTGGATGACTTCTCCTCGGTGGTTATCTGCTTTATTTACATGAAAGGTGAATGAAAAACAAGAAATAAAAAGGAGGGTGTGGCTGCTCCTGAGGTGGAGGGTTTCATTATAGATTTAAGGGAGGATGCAGGCACAGTTGGAGGAGGAGACTTAGGGAGAGTCCAGAGCAGACAACCAGCAGACTAAGTGGGGCTCAGTGAGGAGACAGGGGAGGAGGGAGAGAGGGAAACCAGGAGCAAGAGGGTCAAATGGGTAAAAAAAGCTGGTGTAGCCAAAATGGCTGGGTCAGATAGAGAAAGCAACTGGGAGGGAGAAGGGCAGCCCAGCATAGTCCCTGAATGGAGAAGATTAGGGTAGGGGGCAGGTGTGCCAACCAGAAGGACCCACAGGAAACCTGGTGGCCGCAGGTACCTCAGCTATTTGTCCCGGGTTTGAGACCTAACAGAAGGTACTTTTGTCTTCTTAGAAGCCATCTTCTTACCCAGCCTTACCTTACAGGATGTGGTGCTTATGTTCCTTGTTTCAGTTTTACCATCGGGCCTGTCTGTCTTGATCAAAGTTAGTTCCAGGGAAGTAGTTGCCCGTCAGACCTGCATCTGCCACAGTGGAAAGTGAGCTGCTCCTCCCTCATCACAGCAAGAACCCGGCAACACCAGGTTTCTGGCTAATTCCAATGTACTTCCAAGCATGGATTCAAACGTCCCTACTGTTTCCTAATCCACAGAGTAATTGTTGACGGCGTGTTCGTATTTTAGCTTAACTCCCACGGGATCATTGAGTTCTAGACTAACACTAGTTGAATCATTGTTCTGAAGATTTCAAAAAGATTTCCTATTCTGTAGGGAAAAAATATTATCATTATTAGCCAAAACATTCTGGAGGGGCGAGAGTTCCAAAAGCCCAGAGTTGCCCATCTTCTAAGACACATGATAAGGCTTTGTTATTTTAGTAAAAAAAATGTTTAGATTCAACAACGAAGGTGCCGTTGTGTGCTGTTTTTCTGGACACAAACTCTCCACCTTTGCAGCCCAAGACAATGGACCTTTTAAAAGTCTTTGAACTTTTAAAGTTCTCTGACTCGATTGTTTATTTTAGACAAATAATTTTGGTGTTTTTTTTTTCCCTGGGGGCACTTTTGTGAAGGAGCAGTATCGAGTACATGACACAGAAGTTTGGGAACGGAAATAATTCACAGACATAACTGAGTGTGAATGAAACTCTTGATGCTTTTCTTTCCTTCCTCGTCACTCCATAAACAAACATGTGTTGGTAAGCCGTTCCCACTACTTCTCAGTCCTGGAAAGTTTCAAGAATTTCTTTTTCACCTGCTGGAGTTCAGAATCTCAGCTTCTCAGCCACTCCTGCCTCTCCCCCGTGTGTGAGTAGCTTCTGTGTTTCTGAGCTACGTGTCCTTGGAAACTTAAAGCAACATTTGTCAGAACTTGAGGCTGGAGGAGGACTCAAATGGCTCTTGACTTTTAGGTGTCTTGATTTTATTCACTGACAGTTTCTCAGAGGGTAGAAATCTCACAAATAGGATGAGGGAGGCCCAAGGAGAGGTGTGTGGTGTGGTGCAAGGCTGGTATTTACTTTTGGAGTGATGCAAGGTCTCAGCAGATCCTAAGTCTATTGTCCCATTTGCTGAACCAAAAGACAACGTGGCTGTTTTAAGAAGATTGAGTGTGGTGAACAAGTTATACAGGAGGTGTGGTCATTCCTCTACCTGAGACCAGGATCTGTGATGGAAAGAAAAAGTTAACATTAGCCTGTTAAATTTGTATTCGATTCCTTTGAAATCCAAGTTGGGGTTTAAATGTCCAGTCTTCCTTCTGTGGATGAGGGCCCACTAAATGCTTTCCCTGTGTGTCTAACCAGAAGTACTTTTTCTGGGGCTTGGTTTGGACTTCCATATGTGGGGAGGTATCTCTTGTGAGATACCTGTGAGGGGTTAGGTTATACAGGGGTCCCAGTTCACTTTCTCTCTGCCCCACCAGAGTGCTGTCGACTGTTGAGAAATTCAGTTTGGGTCTGGAGGGAGCACAGCTAGCTGGAGCCAGCAGCAGCAGAGGCCCACAAGGCTGCGACTGTGAGCTTTCGGGTACTGCCTAGACACCTGGAAGATTGATGTCTGGGGATTTATCAAGATGCTTGGCAAAAGGTAAATCTCGTAGACTTGGTCCCTCGGGGCTGGGAGAAGACACGTAACAGAAGTGCTTTCTCTGGATAGGAACATAAACTGTATGTGCAAATGTCCCCTCTGGAGCCTGAGGCTCAGTGCACAGACTCCTCCCTGAATGTCTGTGAGGTGAGCAAGTCCCCTCTCTGCTGGGCTAACCAGATTCTCTGTCTTCTTGCTCTTGCCCTGTAGGAAGCTGTCCCCCAGGGCCGGTCCCTGAGGGTGTGATTCGAATCTATAGCATGAGGTTCTGCCCCTACTCGCACAGGACACGGCTGGTCCTCAAGGCCAAAGGCATCAGGTGAGAAGCCGAGGCCAAGTTTGCCCTGTGCAGGTGGAGCACCCGTCATCTCCAGGGGTTATTTAAAGTCTTGGGCTCCTAGAAGGGGCCTCTCTTCCTTTCTTCTGAATGACTTCAATGACTGATTTTTGAGCAGGCTTTCCTGAACTGCTGAGTTCTTTTCCAAATCAAGCTTTCATGAACTTTTAGGCCAGGCAGAATAAGCTGAGTGATGCTGTTGGGTGAACTGGCTTTTCTTTTTTTTTCTTCCCATCCACTGTTTGTTTAGGAAAGAACAGCCAAGCTCACTCAGGCCTCCTAACTGCCCCAGTGTAGCCCAGCCTCTGCCACAAGCAGCTTGGGTTAACTCTTCTATTTACTTCTTCGTGTCCATCATTTTCTTATTCTGTCTTTGTACGGTGTCTGCCCCTTCCCCCCACGCATTGGCAACCATACAAAAAAGGAATTTAAGAGAGTGGGGTCTGCCGCATTCGAGGACTAGAGCAAAGCCTGGCACACAGTAGGTGTTTGTCGGGCTTGGGGATGCAGCTGAGTTAGTAGGAATCGCTTGTTCAGCATTCAGGAACCACTGATTCACACCCAGCTACCACATCAGACCAAGTGTGAGGACCATCCCCGTGATCTCAGAACTTGGGAGGTAGGGTCAGGAGGATCAGAAGGTCAAGACCACTCCTGCTTGCATACCAGCTTCCAGGTCAGCCTTGGCCACATGAGACCCTGTCACACACACAGAAAACGAGTGTCACACTGGCCCCCGACTCTGGGATTGGGAAGTCGTAGGAGTGACATCAGAGTTTCAGCTCATGTCAGTGAATAGAGAGATCACTGTGGAGATATTTTAAATGAAATGATGTTAGCTCTGCCTAGATGCATATGTATAACATGCATTTCTAGATCCTTTCCTCTTGCTCAGACCTATCTGGCCCCATGGTTCCTGTTCTTTGTTTGTTTCTTTTTAGGAAAACTAGAGCAGTATAATGTGCTGCTCGTTTGGGGACAAAGTGGCAGCTTAGGAACTGATGCAGATGTTTGTGGGGTTTCTTTGTTTTTGTCTTATGTAGCTCAGGCTAGCCACAAATACATTATGTATCTGAGGATGATCTCGAACTTCTGGTCCTTCTGACTCTCCCCCCAGAGTGTTGGAACTACAGGAGAGCATCACCGTGCCTGGCTTATGTGGTGCTGGGGATGGAGCCAAGGGCTTCCTGTAGCTAGGCAAGCACTGTGCCAACTGAGCTATGTGCCCAGCCCCGTAACTTGTTTTTCAGAGTGGAGTTTCTCAGCCTTAGCACCACTGAGTGACATTTGGGGCCAGGTAATTCGTTGCTGGGGAGAAGGAAGGAGGCTGTTCCTGTACATCCCAGCTGACCTGTCAGTGTTCCCCTCACCCAGCTGACCTGTCAGTGCTCCCCTCACCCAGCTGACCTGTCAGTGCTCCCCTCACCCATCTGGAGTATATCCCACTCCCAGGGTGAAAGCCAAAATGTCCCTAGATATCGATATGCATTCCCCAGATGGGAAGAGGTGGCGATAACTTGTTGAGAACCTCCACTTTGAAGAATGTAACCATTTGTTTCCTTTAATCTTTTAAAACGTAACAGGCAGCTTTTCTGGTTTTGAAACCTCTGATAGTAAGTGGGGAGGACTGGAAAGTGATTGCTTGCTAGTGTACTGGACACTCCCAGGCGCTGTGCATGATCAGGGTTTGGATGCTGCACTGTTGAGATAGGCACAGTTATCACCTCCTTACAGCGATGGACACTGAACACAGTGAGGGGAAGGAACCAGCTAATATCTCAGCTTGACCATAAACCTTGATGTGGGTTTTGTGTTAACTGTTAACATTCACCAGTAAATTCCACCTGTAAATCACACACTTGCGTTTTGTGGTTGTTAATGCTTTGGTTTGGAGACGAGCTCTCACTGTGTGGCATAGACTGTTCTCTAACTTACAGTCCTGCTGCCTCTTTCTGCTGGGCCCTGGGATCAGAGATCTGAGCCACCGAGTTCTGCTGGACTCGTGCTTTAAGCTCTCTGTGCTGTGCTGCGTTTGATGGAGCCAGGCAGCCTGGCTCTCTCCCTGCTTCAGCTACTATTTAGTAGATGACATCAGACATAGGAATCAATCACATGAAAGGATAACAGAAGCCACAGGAAACACCTAACACCCTGCAGGAATGAACACAAACATATTACATATTTTTATACCAAACTCCAGCATCAAAGAAACAGTTCTAAGTACAAGTGTTGATGTCATAGCTGCTCCTGTTTTCGAGGTGAGCATCTGTCTTTATGCTTCTCACTTGGAGTCTTCTCCCTCCCCCCCCCCACTTTTTTTTTCTAGGCATGAAGTCATCAACATTAACCTGAAAAACAAGCCTGATTGGTACTATACAAAACATCCTTTTGGCCAAATTCCTGTCTTGGAGAACAGCCAATGTCAGCTGATCTATGAATCTGTCATTGCTTGTGAGTACCTGGATGACGTGTACCCGGGAAGGAAGCTGTTCCCATATGATCCGTATGAACGAGCTCGTCAGAAGATGTTATTGGAGTTATTCTCTAAGGTACACAATATTCCGAAGAGCCTGCGTTTGCTTTGTGTGTGTTTCCCCAACCTCAGTCTATTCCAAAATTGGTCATGTCCTGGTTTCATTTTGACCCTGTGAGCCTCTGAAGAATAACTCACCTGGGGTTAGAGTCAGGTGTGAACACTGACAATAACAATGGGAGGCAGAGACTCAGGAGGCTAGCAATGGGAGTGTCCAAACCTCCCGGATTGCTATTTCTTTATAAGGAGCGTTTCTCAAGCTCCAGGTAAAGAAATATTGTCAGGAACTTATGCCTGGGAGAAGGTTGTCTTGTCAGCGGGGCAAGAATGACGGCAATTTAGGAACATGAATAATGAGCAGCTGTTAATAATGAGAGGAAAAGTGACAGAAACGTCAAGACCTTTGAAAATGAACAAAACTGATTCAGTACGGGGCTGCGGAGTATGAAGTGCTTGGTGCACAAGCACGAGGGCATGATTTTGGTTCCTCAGCATAACATAAAGAGCCAGCTGGCAGTGCCTCCTGCAGTCCCCGTGCTGGAAGGGGCACAGGGGCATCCTTGGGACTTGCTGGCCAGCTAGTCTACCTGAATCTGCAAGCTCCAAGTTCACTGAGAAATTCTATCTAAAAAAATAAGGCATTTGCCACCAAGCCTTATGATCTCCTGGACACGTATGGTGGAAGGAAAGAACTGACAACTGAAAGGTGTCCTCAGACCCCCACATGCATTTGGTGGCATTCACGCATTCATGCCATGCGTGCATGTGTGTGCCCACACATAAACACACACACAGTAAATCAATACACGAATAAATAAATGTTTAGAAAATAAGATGCAGCATGATTGAGGAAAACACCCACGGTGACACCCACTGTTGACATCTGGCATGTGTGTGCATGTGCGCATACACACACACACACACACACACACACACACACACACACACACACATTCATGTACTGAACTTACTGGTGTTAATAGCTGACATATATTGAGAATCAGGATGTTTCAAACCTCTGACTATTGACTTCCTGACTACCCTTGGAGGTGGGTATTGTTCCTGGTTTAGTTTTTCACCTAGGACACTGAGGCTTAAAGTGTCTCACCCTAGAGTGTATGACAGCACAGAAGTAACTGAGCAAGCAGGGGCCAGTGAGAACCCTGCTAAAGCCCTTAGCTAGGGCAGCTGCTGTCAGAAGCAGTTCTGGGCACAGAGGATTCCCACCCCCACCCCGAGCCTCTTACCAAGGAAGGGACATCTGCATTGGCCAAGTCCTCCTGTGCTGGGGTTGGGAAGCTTTGCTGCTTTTCAGTCAGGGTAGGGACAGTTCTCACAAGCATCTCGACTGAGAACCTGTGTCTTCTGCCTAGGTCCCGCATTTAAGCAAGGAGTGTCTGGTAGCACTGCGATGTGGAAGAGACTGTACGGATCTGAAGGTTGCCCTGCGTCAGGAGTTGTGCAACATGGAGGAGGTACAAAGGGACGTCTGTCCTGTCAGAGGCAGCGGGGCCAAGCTATGCAGGGTCGCAAACCCAGTCTCCTGGCATCGCCTGCTTGCAGACCTCCTGCTAAGCCTCGATGTGGTCCCTTTCTAGTCATCCGACCTGCATCAGATGCCTGCATCCCTAATCTTCTCTGAAATGATTCTTCAAGCTGTCCAGGACGAGCAGTGAATTTGTCCTTTCCTGGTATTGTGGCATTCCCTAAGTATTTCTGCAGGGCTCTGCCGATGAGGCTGAGGTATTGGTTGGAGGCTGTACAGGACCCAACTGCTGTAAGCTTGTCTATTAATGGTTTACTCTCTCACATTACGAAGCCAGAGGGAGGCAGTCCAGGACTGTCTCCGTGCTTCCTCAGGAAGCTAGCAGGGACCGAGGCTCCTCATTCTGTCTGTCACATTTAGTGCAAGGTTTTATCCCTCATAACAAGATGGCAGCTGGAACATCTGCCATCATCTTCCACTCAGACTCTAGCAAAGAGAGTGGAAGAGAAAAGTGGCATGTCTGGAGCCCCTTCAAGGACTCACCCAGAAGTCTAGTGACTGCCTTCACCTTAGTGGCCAGGCTTTAGTTGTCAGGTCATGACCATCAGCACTGGAGGCTGGTGGGAGGGTTTATTGTTTAGTCTGGGTTTTCTACCCACCCATCCTGAGGGTCATCTGTGGGGCTGTGACTTCCTTTACCTCTGGTCTACAAACCGATGAATTCTTTTTATGAGTGAGGTTGTTCTCCTGTACAGCCAGACTCCACCCCCCCCCCCCCAAAAAAAAAAAACCAGACTATCTTCATTCCTTTCAGAGAAGGCTAGTCATTCTTATTCTTTCATTTGACTTTATCAGCTAGAAGCAGATAAAATTCTCTCTCTCTCTCTCTCTCTCTCTCTCTCTCTCTCTCTCTCTCTCGTCTTGGAGATGTACAGTTGCAGTATTTTTGTAAGATGACTAGTAAGAAATATTAACTTTTGTCTTGAGGCCTCAGACTGCCAGGACCCCACACCCTGAGAGGCAGTGGATGGTAGGGTCTTGATTTTAGGTGTGGCTTGGCTGGATTTCTAGGCTCTTGGGCAGGAGGAATCCTGAGTGATGTTTCCACAACTGTTTCACCTATACCAATACTTCCTTTAATCACAGTTGAAGAAGGCATCTAATGAGAGTCTTTGCCCAGGAAGGGCAAGCGCTGCTTTAAAAGAAGGAGTTGAAACCTTTCTGAGTACAGAATTTTTAATGTCTCTCTATTTAATGGTGGTTGTTATTGTGTGTGTGTGTGTGTGTGTGTGTGTGGTTGTTGTTGTTGAGACAGGGCATCACTATGTAGCCCTTGAACTCACAGAGACCTGCCTGTCTTTGCCTTTCAAGTGCTGGGATTGAAAGTGTGTGCCACCACACGCAGCTACCATCTTATTTTAAAGATCGTGTGAGCTAATCCCATCCGACCTGGTTACTGTCTCACAGATTCATGAGTACGGGGGTCAGATTAAGGAGCCGAAAACAAATCACTGAATTCAGAGATCACTAAAAGTGCACTATGTTCTTGATGCTCTTGTCCATGAAGTTAGGATGCAGGTGTGCATCTCTTGGGCTCCCTCTCAGGACAATTAAGCCAGCATTCTGTGCCACACACTAAGATGCGGCGGTGCTCTGTGCACACTGGCTCACTGTGCTGTGTTGCCTCCTGCAGGGGCCAACAGTATCAGAACTTGGTAAGCAGAAGTAACTTAGTGAGCAGAAGGGCTGCTCACTAGTGAAGGCTGTCAACTAACCAGGAGTACAAACGTTACAGACATCCAGAAGGCTCAGTGAGACGGAGATCAGCTGTTACGCCTGTTTTGAACCAAGGTCTGCTGAGTGCTAACCTGGAGACATTGGGAGAGAGCTGGTGTGTGGGAGAGCAGAGAACCTGGGTACAGGGCAGACCATGGTCAGAAGGCTTTTCACCTGTGCCAAGGAATTTCCCCTTGATCCCTAAGTTGTGTGGAGTAACTGCAGACTATGAGGCAAGAGGGTGATCTTTTCTTTCCTGCTTTGCTCACCAGAGGCCACCAGGACCTCAGTAATAGGGTTGGAAAGGGGACTTCATTGGAGAGGTTTCAAGTGACCAAGATAAGATGAACTTTGGTGGAGGTGCTGTCCAGGTTGATGTTGAAATTTATCGCCAGTAAACAGGATGCTGCTGGGACTCGGAGAGAAACTCCACTTTGTTCTGTTCGTGATGTTTCGGACAGATATGGGAGACAGAGCTCAGGAGAGCGATACGTAGACCACACTGGGCCTTGGGAATGGTTTTCTAGCTAGCAGTGTTAACTAGAAGAGATTGGAATTTATAACCAGCAGGGTGGTGATGTGTCATAACACTCCCTGGAAAACAAGTGGAAAAGACAGAACAAACCCCCGATTTGTAACAGGAGCTGATGGCGGGACATCCTCTCAGCAGAGCTGGGCGCTGTCTCCAAACTCAGCTGAGACAGCTGAGCGTCCTGTTGTTGGCCAGCCTTGGCTCTGGTAGCTCCCACTCAGACCACATCAGGCCTGCTGAGGGTTCAGCTTTGTTTCCGTGGATTCAGAAGGGAGTTTCCCCACAGTGTTAGTAAGAACATTAGCTGCAACATACAGGATGTCAGACACTGAAATGGCCAGTGGGGATGATCAATACTAGCCATTCCTCCAGATGTTAATACACAGATTCTAGGTCCTAAAGTATAGACTCTAGGAGACCCTAGTGAAATTAAAATTTACTAGAATAATCCTGACAGAAATGCCCCTTATGTATGCTTCTGGTTTTTTGTTTGTTTATTTTTGTTTTGTTGTTTGTTTGCTTGTTTGTTTTTGAGACAGAGTCTCATTATGTAGCTCTGGCTGTTCTGGAACTCACTATATAGACCAAGTTGGCCTTGAACTCATAGAGATCTGCCTGCCTTTGCCACCTGAATGCTGGGATCAAGGCATGGATCACCTTACCTTTCAAGTGGCTTTCACAAACAGGATTTTGTGGGGGCTGAAAAAGCTATTAAACATACATGGTATTTCTGAGGGACACATAATCTAATATTTTCTCTCTGTCTCTCTGTCTCTCTGTCTCTCTGTCTCTCTCTCTCTCTCTCTCTGTGTGTGTGTGTGTGTGTGTGTGTGTGTGTGTGTCAGTGTGTCTGTGTGTGTGTGTCAGTGTGTCTGTGTGTGTGTGTCAGTGTGTGTGTGTGTGTGTGTCAGTGTGTGTGTGTGTGTGTGTCAGTGTGTGTGTGTGTGTGTGTCAGTGTGTGTGTGTGTGTGTCAGTGTGTCTGTGTGTGTGTGTCAGTGTGTCTGTGTGTGTGTGTCAGTG
>NC_047658.1:154564532-154667032 GCF_011762505.2 Arvicanthis niloticus
GCTGTCACTGGGTGTTATGGTTTGAATATTAAGTGTCCCCAACACGTTCATGTGTTGAAGGTTTGGTTCCAATCTGGTGGTGCCATTTTGGAAGATGATGGAAACTTCAGGAAGGAGGTTCTAGCCAAAGAGAATAAGTCACTGGGGGAGTTTCTTTAAAGATTATTTCTGAACCCTGTCCCCCTTTCTCTGCTTCTTGTCTGTCACAAGGTAGGAAACCCTGCTGCAACATATGGCCTAGTTAGATTCACGCAGCCAAACATCTATGGACTGAACTGTGAGCCAAAATATCTCCTGTCATGCTAGGTTGTTTGGGTATCCTGTTACCTAAATGCTGTAGAAACCAATACGTGAAGGTATAGGAGTTTCCTAGATTCATTATAGTCTCGTTGGGCATCACCACAAAACCATCTTCACTTTATAAAATGTCATTTAGTGCCAATGTGACTGTACACATAGATGCTTGGTTCCTGAGTCCAAATAGGATAAGTCACGGGGTGGGTTCAGACTATGAGGGAACTGGGTTTTCTGAATCTTTTAGATTTCTCAGTGTGGGCTGGAAAGAGTTTGGCAGCGATAGACTCCTGAGGTTAAATATTTGACAGCTAGTCTAGCCAAACTGGTATGTTTTATTTAATATTACCCCTCTTCTAAAAAGCCTTGAGGCAGTGTGGGGATCCATTGTACCAGACTCAAGATTGTTCTGTGAATGTAGTCATGGAGGGACTCTCAGTGTAGTGTCACATTGTGATTAGAACCTACAATATAGCATCCACAGGCCTACTCCAAGAACACAGAATACAGCCAAAGATTTGAGCATATTTGTTTCTAGAACTGTCTTCTGTTTTTTGAGATTACAGGCTCTCCGAGAGGGGCTTATTAGATGAGAGGTATTTCATACAAATCCCCAGGGTTGGAGCCAATAAGGAAAATTATTTAATTTGGTTTAGATAGTATTAATCAGGGTAGGGTTTTATGTCTGATTGTCATTAACCTTTTAAAATAGAGGCAGTCTACATAGAAAACTAGATTTCAGGTTTTTGTTGGAAAATTCAATGTTCAGTCAATACTGGCTCCCTAGTCACAGAGGCATCAATGCGCTGTCTCTTTAGACAGCATGCTTTTGAGGTTAGTCACAGCCCCTCCTGTTCTGGTTTTCCTTACCTACACTGGAGAGCCTGTTGCCATTTCCACATCTCCTGTGGGCGGGTCCCACTCATTTGCTCCACCTACTGGTACTCTTGGGTTTCTAAGTTTCTAAGTTTCTCAGAGACTAGATCAGTGTTTTCAGAGCAACTCTTAGTGGACAGACAGGGCTGACTCTTCAAGCATGAGACGATTGGCATTTGTGAGTTCTGTGAGGATAGAGACCTCAGTTCCTCAACTTGGGACTTCTGAATAATGGGAGACTGTGCTCTTAGTCACTGTGAGAAGATACTTCATCTCTCAATCTTGGGATTGTGCTTCAAATGACCAGACTTCCTCAGACCTGGGTCATCCAGCTGTATCCAGGGAGGGCAAAGAGTTTTCTCCCTGGAAGTTTAGGATATGCAAGAACCCTGGTCCTCTTGAACAACAACAAAAAGAAATCTTATAGGACTACACAACTTCTCCAGCAACATAGGGAGAGTTTGTAGCAGGAGAGTCGTGGGAAGACATGATATGTGTGGGTTTCAGGGATTCAGGGACTCTAGGCTGTGCCCCTGGGGATACATGGTTATGAATACTTGTCGAAATTATCTCATGTGACTGTGGAGGCTGAGAACGCCTTAATCAGCAGTGGAGAATCTGGGAAAACCGAGACAACCAATGGTATCGCTTCAATCTGAGACACAGATCTGTTATTACCCAAGACCATCGGACAGAGACAGCAACTTCTCTCCTGCTCACTGGGATATGGCCCATTACCCCCAGGGAGAACCATCTGCTTCACTCTGACTTCATGCCCAGTCGTGAACTCTCTCTGCCCTACTTCACTGGACCTAGTGTTTCTTGAACAACCTGCTCTTAAACAAGACTATGACAATCTACTTTTCCATAAAACCTTATCAGTATCTGCTGGGTTAAGTGAAAGATGAACTGGTGAGGAGGAGTGTTAGCCAGAGTGGCCAGTGCTGTTGGTGTTTGCTACAGTGGAATTTGAAGTGGGTGACAGACGCGTCTCACCTAGGAGCAGCCGAGTCTAGGGAGAGAATCACAACTTGCTTCTTTTGACCTGATACTATCACAGCAACCTGACTCACACAACTAACTTGTAAGGGATGTTCTTGTGTGTGTGGTCCCTAGACAATGATGCCATATCACTTTCTTTTTAGGATTTATTTTCACTGTTTTTACTTAGGTGTAGTTATGTGTGTCTGCCTTTGGGTGTATGCATGCCAGGACAACGGCCCAAAGAGGGAAGAACATTGGATTTCTTATAGCTGGAGTTCTTTACAAGCTGTGAGCAACTTAATGTGGGTGGGCGCTCAGCACCCACATTGGGTCCACTGTGAGAGCAGCAAGGGCTCTTAATTGCTGAGGTGTCTCTTCAGGCTTGGCCCCAACATAGGGACTCTACTTTCTTAAGCAAATGGTCTTACTCAAGGGAGACAGTCTGCCTTGAGATGGAATGCTGGACCCCTCATAGTCCTGTTGTGCTCTTAAGTTGAATTCTGCAAGATACATCAGTGCCCTGTGACCTTGGTTAGTGAGACTCTGTCTCCGAGACACTGATTCATTCCTGAAGAAATAAAACAAAATTACATTGTGGAACCTGCAAGATTCCGGTGACATCCTTACACTGCCCCCAAATAACAACACAACAATTAGCATCTGTGAAACATTGTTTCACTTACCTGTTGCTATTTAGCAAATTACCACTTGGTGACCATCTGAGATAGGGTTTCCATTGCTGTGAGGAGACTCTATGTCCAAGGCAACTCTTACAAAAGACAACATTTAAATGGGTTACATTTTCAGAGGTTCAGTTCATTATCATCATGGTGGAAGTATAGCATCATCCAGGTAGACTTGGTGCTGGAGAAGGAGCTGAGAGTTCTACATCATGATCCGAAGGCAGCCAGGGAGAGACTGGCTTCTGCAGGGGGCCACCAGGAAGGTCTGTTCTGCCCTGGGTGGAGCTTAAACATAGACCCTCAAAACCCTTCCCCACAGCGATGCTTTTCCTCCAAGGCCACACCCCCTAATAGTGCCACTTCCCATGGGCCGAGCATCTTCAAACCACCATAGTGACTAAAGTTAAAAACAACATAGAAAAACCCAACTTTTTAATTATTTTCCTCATTTTTATGCAACAGCAATGTGGGGGAGGCTTGGCTGAACAGTTCTGGCTTGCAGTGTGGTTAATGACTGAAGTAGCTAAAGTATGGTTGCTTCTCTCCTCTCTCTCTCTCTCTCTCTCTCTCTCTCTTTCTCTCTCCTTCTCAATGTTCCTCTCTCTCTCTCCATGTCCACTTGGAATGCTTAATTGCTCTCTCCATGTGATCTGGATGGCATCTCTTTATAAGACAGTGACCTCAGGACCCCAAACCAAGGATCCCAGGAAAGCAGTAGAAGCTCTGTTATCTTTTCTGGCTTAACTTCAGAGATCACCACGGGGACTCCAATCCCCTCCCATTCATGTGTAAATGAGTCATAGGCCAACCAGATTGAAATGGGAAGGCTTTATGAGACAAGACCAAGAAGCCAAAGAGCAGGTAGGGAGGAATGGGAAGTGGCGGGCCCCCACGTGTCCCTCATGGTATAAAGATTCAGAGGACTCTCAAGTCCTGCCTTATCAGTGTTTGGTCCACAGTCGCTGGGGACTGGAACCAGCCTAGATGTCCATCAGCAGATGAATAGGCAAGGCAAATGTGATCTACGCACTCAGTGGGATTTTATTCTGCCTTATGGAAAGATGAAATCATGCCACAAATGGAACTGGAAATGATGTTGAGCGATAACTCAGACGCAGGAAGCTGAATACTGTATGTTTTCTCTCATATGTGGATCCTGCATTTTACTTTGTGCATGATTGTGTAACGTTGTGCACATATGTGTGACAAGTGTGTTTGTGTGTGTGTGTGGGGGCGGTGTGTGTTTGTATGATATACACTAGGAAGTGGACCATGAGAGTTAGCGGTCTTAAGGGAGTGGAGGTTAAAAATGTCTGTGAGGTAAAGGGGTAAGAGAACTTACCAGGCACAGCAGTAGAGGTGGGGGGGGGGGGTCGTCTTACCATGAGGAGTGGGGGGTGGTAAGGAAAATCAGGGATGAGGATCAATAAAAGTGTCTATGAATATGCCACAGTGAAGCTAGAGAGAAGACTCAGTTTGTATACCTGAGCTCAGGTCCCTGGTGCTTCCTGGCCAGTCAATCTAGCCAAGTTGTTGAACTCCAGGTTCAGTGAGAGATGCTGTCTCAAAAATTAAAGTGGAGAGTGACTGAGGTGAAGTGTGACACCTTATGTTGACTGTAGGCCTCCACATGCACATACAGACACATGCTTATACACGTATGAAGGCACATTAGTAATGCCACATGTTGACTGTAGGCCTCCACATGCACATACAGACACATGCTCATACACATATGAAGGCACGTTTTTCTGTGTGATCTCGTATGTCTGTGTATTGTGGGCTTGAGAGGTCAATGATGTGTCTTTCACAGTTGCTTTTCAACTGTGTGTAGGTATGTGTGTGCGCATGCGTGCGTGTGCGTGTGCTTGCGTGTGTGTGTGTGTGTGTGTAAACCAGAAGTTGAAATCAATAGTCTTTCTCAATCATTTTCTAGCTTATTTTTAAATGCATGTTCTCTCACTGTGTCATGGTTTCTGAGATCTTTCCATCTCTTGATGTCTGTGTATTGATAAGCACATTCTCCCTCTTGAGATTATCATCTTGTTAGAGAGAGTGTATCAGATGCCTGTTTAGGACAGACACAGAACAAAGCTGAAATCTGTACACTTATGAAGGAAAACCCATCGTATATAGGACAAGCACCGTGGCTTCGGACAGAGTGTGTCTGGGGGTCAGTCTTCATGGAAGGGCTCAAGGAAGACCCCAAGGAGAGATGGAGGGAGGTTGTTGCTGGGATGGGGAATGGGAGGAGCCGCCAGCATCTTACAGACTTAATTGCTACTTGCATGAGAAATGAGGGCAGAGACAAGGGAGAGTGGAGAATGGAGCCCTGGTTATCATTTAATTGCTATCCTGACTCTCAGTGACTCCAGTAGCATGTATGGCTCCCATCACAGTGTGCTAGTTATTTACAGGGCTGCATTTCTATCTCCCCAGGCTTAGCACACATCACTGGAAATCTGACACTCAGAACTGACTTTTTTTGACCCCCTAAATTTTAATTAAAGTAATTGTGTTACCAACAAAAGCTGTACTTTATCTTCTTGGATTTACAAAGGGGAAAAAGGAACAACTTTTATCTATTATATATTTGCCTTTCTTTTGTCTCTGGTTTGTCTCTCCGAGGGGTGGGAGTTGTGTAGGTTAGCCTTTGGTCTGGGCGGTCTAGCCTGCACTGTTTACTGTTCTCTTGTGTCTGCAGTACATCTGGTCCTGCTCTGGATGTTTGGAATGTTTCAAACAGGTTAAGTTTTGCATTCAGAAACAATCTCTGAGCTAAGGGGCATGGCCTTTTAGCAAAGTCCTTCTGGCATAAGATCCCAGTATATGCATGTATATGTGTGTGCATACATTTTTGGCATTGGGGATCATGAGGAACTCAGCAATTCAGGTGAGTGCTTTCCATGCAATTAACTTCCTTCAGGCTAAAGCAGGTGCTAAAGGAAACCACTGGGCCAGTGTGCTTAGTAAATATCCATCACCTGATGTAGGGCAATCCAATGGAAATAATGATACAAGGTCAATTAAGCAGAACCCAGACCTCCTCCTGTTAGCCTGCTTAAAATTCTTATTTCTGTCAGGCTGGTTTGCTCAGGATTTAAGCTGTTTTCCCAGTGGGAAGGAGAAAGCTGTGAAACACAGCACTGGTAAGGACAGAAGCCAATGCTGAAGAAGGTAGTCCATGCTTTCTGGGCAGGAGCCCTAGGGCTTGGCTTCACATGGTCTCTCAGAATGTTGTGTATCCCCCAACCCTGGAAGTTCTGTAATCTCAGGCAAGTTACTGAACAAGCTCAAAGTACATTTTCATATTGGGAGACTTGGGATAACAATGGGGCCTGTATCCTATAGTTAATCAAAGAAATGCTGTAAAGCCTCTGTAAGGGGAACTGGGTGTCATAAATGTTCCAAGAATAGGAGCTTTTGTTATTATTATGGATATCAATGGGAACAAAGGGCCCCTATGATGATGGGTTGGGGGGGGAGAGGGGGACCGGGACCGTCTCTCTAAAGGACTGAGCAGATGTCACAGCTAATTATGCTGGACACCAAGAATGCAGAATTCAAGAAAGCCACATTCAATTTTGTAAGATGGAGCAATTAGAGGGTGCTATAAGCACAGGAGGAAAGAAAGAAGAGAAGAATTCAGGGAATCTCAAGCTTCTCTAGATTACCTATGGCTTTTCCCAGAGCTGGACGGAAGTCTGAGAAACAAGCCCTGAGACATTGTCAGGCTGCAAAGGAACCAGAAATGGAGTGGCATCACTTCTGCAATAGTAAGTCAGTAAGAGATGGAACCTAATTGATATGACTCCAATGTTCTGTATAATAACAGTATTTATTAAGAAGTTACAACTTGACCAATGCGTTGCTAAGCATTTATGTAGGGTCCTTGTTTAATCTTTACCACAATGGGCAGGGAAGGTTATAACTATTTGAGCTTTTCAGATACTCAGCTTCAGGGATCTACCTCCTACAGCCAATGAAAGGTTACGACTTTCCAAAGCAGCTGCTTTACTGCCTGAGAGAGCCTCGGTTTGCCGAAAAGCATGCAGGTGGAGAGTCTTCCCTGAAACTCAGGCTTACCTGTACTCATTCATTCATGAAACAGCTGTTCCATCTTCTACCTGATGTAAGGGTGTAGCATTGAAGATACAATAGTGAATAAAAATAGATACAGTCAGCTTCTGGAAAGTAGGAGCAGAAGTGTGTTTCCTTATACTCTTGGTATGTGTGAGTGTGCATGCATGCAGGTACTCGCGAGCACACGCACACGCACGCACACATCTAGTCACTGTGTGTGAAATGAAGACAGGAAAGACACTGAAGGCTAGAAAGAAGGCAGATTGAATTAAGGCCTTCAAGAGCTAAAGGCAAACATCATGGTGGCGCATTCTTTGGGTTTCCTTGTCTCCTACAGCTCGGCAGTGAAGATGAGAAAACTAGCAACTGAGAAATGCCAATGGTCGCAGACAATAAAAATCTGTTGTTTGTGGCCAAAGGACCAGGACAGGGGGAGCCTGGCAAGACAGCCTAGAGGTCTTTCAGATAACAATGTCTCTGTTCTAGCCAAGCATCACAGAAAATGCTGTGGCCTCACCCTTCCCATACCTGCAAAGGTGGTATAAGGAGCCGAGAGGCATTCCTCTCAAGGATATAACAAGGCTTTGTAGTGGAGTAGCAGGGGGCAGCCCTTTATTCCTCCCTGCCATGATTAGTTTCAGCTGTCACCTTGCCACAAACCTAGGGTCACCCAGGAAGAGGGAACTTCAACTAAAGAATTGTTTCAATAGGATTAGACTGTAGCTGTATCTGTGAGACCAACTTAAAAAAAATTGTTTTTAAAATTTTACATGTATGAGTGTTTTGCCTGTGTGTATGGATGAACATAACATGTGTGTCTGGAGTCTGAGTAACTCAGAAGAGGGGACTGAATCCCGGGAACTGGAGTTATAGACATTTGTGAGCCACCGTGTGGGAGCTAGGAAGCGAACGCTGATCCTTTGCAAGAGAAAGAAGTGTTCTTTTGCTGAGCCATCTCTTTGTCCTGGAGACATTTTCTTGCTTGCTAATACAGAGGAGCTCAGCCCACTGCAAGTAGGGCCATCCTTATAGGCAGGCAGGCTTGGGTTGCTGAAGGAAACTAGTTGAGCAAGCCAGGAAGCCAGTGATTCTCAATATATGGGTCACATATCATATATCCTGCATATCAGATATTTACATTATGACTCATAACAGTAGCAAAATTACACTTATGAAGTAGTAACAAAACACTTTTATGGTCAGGGGTCACCACAACATGAGGAATTGTTTTAAAGGGTCACAGCATTAAAAAGGTTGAGAACCACTGGTTTCTGCTCTAGGTCTCTGCGTTGAGTTTCTGCCCCAGATTCCCTCCATGATGAACGGTAACCTGTAAGTTGAAATAAATACCCACTCTCCCTAAACTACTTCTGGCTCTAGTGTTTATCACAGCAGCAGAAACCAAACTAGAACACTCCCAGTGGGGAGGATAGGTAGTTCTTTCTTGAGTATGTTAGTATAGCCATCCTTCTTCCAGTGCTGAGGCTGAGGCTGAGGCTGGGTCTGGGTCTGGGTCTGGGTCTGGGTCTGGGTCTGGGTCTGGGTCTGGGTCTGGGTCTGGGTCTGGGTCTGGGTCTGGGTCTGGGTCTGGGTCTGGGTCTGGGTCTGGGTCTGGGTCTGGGTCTGGGTCTGGGTCTGGGTCTGGGGCTGGGGCTGGGGCTGGGGCTGGGGCTGGGGCTGGGGCTGGGGCTGGGGAGGCTGAGGTCATACCTCCTCCTGCTGGGTTGGTACCAGATGCGATATCATAGGCAGTTGGGACTTTTTCACAAATGGTGGTAATGCAGCATTCCCCCTTTCCATTTAAAAATGTTTTTTGATTTTTTTTTTTAATTGTCAGTGGTGGCCACTGAACTGACACTTTCTTGTCTGTTGAGGTTTGGTGGAGATGAAGAACTCCCAGCTTTGTTCAGCAGAACTCTCTTCTCTGCCCAACCCTACCACCCTAGAGTTGATGGCAGCCCAGCAGGAAAGATCTTAGATGCCAGCACCAGGGTGAGAGAGATGTGTGAACTCTCTGAGCAAGATTTGAAAGCAGTTGTAAAAACACTGCCCTGAACAAATCAAGACATGTTTGAAACCTGTGGAAATGCAGGAAGTTCCGAGAGGAAGTAGATGCAAAGGAGAATCAAATGGAGATTGTAGAAGAGAATGACTAAAAATAAAATTTCAAAGGGTAGATTTAATAAGAGCATAGAGGAGACAGAGGAAATCAGAACTTAGAGGCGGACAAGTTGAAATCTCCCATCATGAACAATAGGGATAAAATAGAAACAAAATGGTATGAACAGTTGAAGGGGTTTTCAGGTACCTAGGATTCATGTTCTCTGAACGCTACAAAGAAACAAGAACAGGGACTGGGGTGGGGGAGTAATAAAATGTCCCAAATTCCCAAGCTATAACCATCTCAGGTATTGTATATTTAATCAGCTGAGGTGATTATTTCCCAATTGTGTCTACATCAAACAAATCATGCAATTTAAATAAATACATTGTCAAATAGACCTCAAAAATCATTGAGAAATAAAAAAAAGGAGGAAGAGGAAGAGGAGGAGAAGGAGAAGGAGGAAGAGGAAAAGGAAGAGCAAGTTCACAGGTGCTTGGAATTGCTTTTGTGGAAAGTCACTGGATTCTCTGCTAGGGTTCTAAAAATAATTAAGGCAGAAAGTCTTGCGTTCCTGCCTCCCTTTGTATGTATCGCCTTTAGTTTGGGTCAGATGCCTCCTTAACTCTGCACTTACACATGCTAATCATTTGAGGAATGTCTAGCTAACCTTCTCCTCCTCATTTAAGGCTAAAGGTACAATAAGAGAAACTGGGTCATCTTACTGTCAGCCTTTATAATGTCTGTTCCAGACCCCCCACCCCCCAAAGGTGCCTGGAAGTCTCTAATCATTGTGCTAAGCCTGCAGTCGCCTTAGATTCCAGGAACCATAGAGCTTGACAGATAGATCACCTCATGCTGAGAGCATCCCCCCCCCCCCCAAGCAGGAGCCATTGTCTCGTGGGAACAAATCATTTCTTCAAGTGATACATACTTCTTCAGGGTCACCTTGCAAACTTGAACTGATATCCAAATCAAGTTTTGACAGGATTGCTTGATTATGCATTCTTCCTTCTCTTCTCCCCAATTCTGCATCTTCTTAAACCCTGCCAACATCCTGCCACCTTGACAGAAACCCTTTCGTTTTTTACACCATGTCTATGTTTGCTTTCTTTTGGATTTTCTTTTTCTGATGTGGCCACACCCAACATGTTGGAAGGCCTTAGAGTCAGGTCTCTGGACATACAGTTACATATTCAAGAAACCTCAGTGCAAACCTCTGGCAAAATAAAGTCATTGGAATCCACAACAGGTCTCATCATAATCAAATTTCTGAAAATGGAAGATAGAAAACTCTTGAAAGCAGCAAGAGAGAAAAGACATGTTAAGTATTGGAGAAAAAGAGTTCAAACAACACTATCTTTCTCATCAGAAGCCATGGAAGTTATGGGGGGGGGGGGTAATACTTCCCAAGGGCTGAAAGTAAACAACACCAACCCACAATTCGACAGCCAGTGAAAATACCTTCAAGAATCAAAGGTAAGGCAAACCACTTAAAGCTGAAGAACAACTAACAAGATTTGCTACCAAAAGATCCAAGCCAGTGAACAGCTCCAGGAAGTGATGTGTAAAGAAAGGAAATGATAGGGAATGTTGGAACACCAGGAAGGGAACCAGAGCAAGCATCCTGTATCCGAAGGTAAAATAAATGTTCATTCTTCCTTTTGGTTTTTTGAATGTGTTCGATTACTGAAGCCAAAGTTTCTACTGTTAGAAATGGTTCTAAAACTATGTGCAGAAAATATTCACATTTTAAGTAAGGGAAAAGCAGAGGGGTGTGTGTATGTGTGTTTCCTATACTTTATCCAAAGCAGTATGACTAAAGCCATAAGACTATGATAGATTACACACACACACACACACACACACACACACACACACAGAGAGAGAGAGAGAGAGAGAGAGAGAGAGAGAGAGAGAGAGAATAGTAACTTTTTAAGTCTTCAATGAAGAGGACTAAAAAGGCAGCTCAGAAGTTCACAACACTTGCTTCTCTTGCAGAGGACTCACGATCAGTTTCCAGCACCCTCTTGGTGGCTCCCAGCTATCCATAACTCTAATTCTAGGGTATTCAAAGCCCTCCTTTGGCCTCTGGAGGCACCATACACATATGTGGTACATACACATATGTGGTACACATATGTACATGAAGACAAATACTCATACACCTAAAATAATTCTTTAAAAAACATTTTAAATGTCACAGATAAATCAAAATAAGACTAAAATATTTGTAATCTATAGAATAATTGGATAACCCAAACAAATTAAAAAGAAAACAAATAGAAAAAGGGATAAATGATAGACTCATGCTATAATATATTAAATATTTTAACTATAATTGGTCTAAACATACAAAAGATAGACTGTCAGAGTGAATTAAACATGACCCAGTTGTATATTATCTAAAAAAAACCTTTAAATATAATAATAATATGGTAGGAAATATTCTTTGGGAAAAATTAGTTAAAGGAAACATGAGGGTGAGGATTTAGTTTAGTGATAGAAGATTGCTTAGTATATACTAGATGCTGTTTTTGGTCTCTACTGCCCGCCCCCACACCCAGCAAACAAACAAACAACAACAAAAACAAAACAGAAGGAAAGGTAAACATTAGAGAAAAGAAAAATACCAGAAACATTGATACCGTATTGCAGCTTGTCTTTTTCTACTTTGTGGTTCTTCTTTCTTCTACCCTTCTCCACTTCTTTTCTTCCATGAGTTCAACCTCTAACAGTAGATAAGAGAGAAAAAGGGATAGAGAGGAAAGAGATCCATAAATAAATTCAGGGGTCATAAAGGGGTCAATGTTTGTGTCAGGCTACTTTCTGCTGGTTAGAGAGGCATTGAGTTCCTTGGGGAAAGTTTGATCTTTGCCATCAGGATATCTAATTTCTTCTGCTGCTTGTCTCTTCTTGCTCATGACTACTTAACAAACTGCCCCCAACAACAACCAATAACAACCCACCTACAACTCACCTGGCCTTTTAGGGTTCTAGCATTTATATACCTTCTGAAAACTCCCCAGAATTCCAAACATCACACAGTTGCAGAAACTCTCTACAGCTGGTAAAATCACACTCTTGCTAGAGCATGAGGAAAATCATAGTCACCTGATGTGGACAATCTGAAGCAGCCCTGTGTCCTACACCTGGAATTAAAACAAAACCACATTTTTATAATATTTCTGTGTTTTTTAAGAGAAACCAAAATTCCAAAATTTTCACTATACCATATAATGATAAAAGATCAATCTGACATGAAGACAGCAATCTTAACTGTATAGCTACCAAATAACAGAGCTGAAACATTTATGAAGCGTAATCCAATAAACCTGAAGGGAGAAGCTGACAAATTTACAATTATAGTCAGAGGCTACATCACGCCTTATTGAAAATTGACAGAAGGACTGACAGAATGTCAACAAGGCCATAAGACATATTACAACACACCACTACCACCACCACCACCACCACCACCATCACTACCACTACCATCTCCGCCACTGTCATCGATGCTACCACCACTATCATCACCACTATCACCATCACCATCCCCATCCCATCACCACCACCATTACCACCAGCACCACTACCAGCACCACCATCGTCACCATCATCATTACTATCACCACTACCACCATCCTACACCCCCAGGTTGATATTTATAGAACACTCAACCCAGCAACAGTACAATACACTTTGGTTTTAAGTGTTCACAGATCAGGCACAAGACAGACTGTAGTGGTTTGAACAGGAATGGCCCATATATTTGAACACTTGGGCATCAGAGAGTGGTGCTATTTGACTGAGAACAGGATTGTTGGCATAGATGTGGTCTTATTGGAGGAACTGAACCTCTGGGGTGGATTTGGGAGTCTCAAATCATCAAGCTAAGCGTAGCGTCTCTCTCTTCTTGCTGCCTTCTGACCCAGATGTAGAACTCTCTGCCGTCATGCCTGGCTGTGTGCCACCATAATCTCTGCCACGAGGAAAATGGACTAAACTCCCTAAACTATAAACAAACCTGAATTAAATGCTTTCTTTTTATTGCCTTGGTCATGCTGTCTCTTCATAGAAATAGGACACTAAGATAGGACATGGAACCAGGGAGTGGAATATTGCTGTGACAGATCTGCCTGTTGGTGGAATGTGGGCTTTTGGATTTTGGATTAGGAAAGCCATAGAGCACTCTAAGTGGGGCTCAATGGACCATCCTAGTAGGAGCATGGAATCCAGTGATGCTGAGAGCAACACAGAATATGACAGCTCTGCTCAAGAGGTTTCAGAGGAGAAAAATATTCATAAGTGGTGAAGAATGTGGCCATTTTATGCCCTTGTCTAAAAAAAATCTGCCTGAGGCTAAACTGAAATTTTGGATTAACAGCCTCAACAGAGGAAGATTTGAGATTTCAGGACACACTGTGCTGCTTGGTTATTAGTGGCCATGTTTATGATGCTCTATAATGAAAATGAGCAAGCTAAGCAAGGAGAAATACGAATTGTACAGTTTGAGGAGGAAAAGAGTAACAGGAAATATAATGGAGATATGTCTAGTGCTCAGGAAGACACACAGTTTAAAGAAAAGCCTGATTCTAAGTGGAGTAAAGGTAGTAGTAACCTCAGGGTAAGAAACTGCCCGGCTAAGCTTCTAACTTATTGAAAGAATTAAAGGAAAGCTTGGTGTCAAACAATTTCAATCCCAGCACTCTGGAGGAAGAGGCAGGCAGATTTCTGAGTTCAAGGCCAGCTTGTTCTAGAGAGCAAGTTCCAGGAGATCCAAGCATAAGCACTGAAGGAAACAGAAGCTGGTAAAAATGTGAATGGGCAGTGGCAGGAGGTGAGGGTAGGGGTGGGTGTTACAAACCCAGCAGCCGAAGAGGAGGAAGTAGAAGAGGGAGCAGTCAGCAAGGCCATGAATGGGGACGTCACTACAGGATCTTCGGGGATCAAGTGGATAATAAAGGAACTACACATGGTTTGGGGTTCCACACACAATTGGACAGTTAGGACAAAATCATTTTTCAAAGTATTTTGTAAAAAAAAAAATGATCATTGAGGCTTGGAACACTTGGTGAGTAAAGGACTTGCCACACAAATGGAAGGACTGGGGTTTGGATCTCCAGCACACATGTGAATGCTAAGCAGGCTTGGTGGTCTGCCTGTGATAGCAGCACGCAGGAGGCAGGGATAGGGGATCCATGGAGCACGTTGGTTAGCTAGACTGGCAGAATTGGTGAACTCTGGGTTCAGTGAGAGACACTGCCTCAATATACAAGACAGCTAATATCAACTTCTGGCCTCCACATACATGTTCACATATGTGCACATGCTCCTGTGCTCCCACATATGCAAACCTACATATGAACATGTTCACACACAAGTATTCAGATACATGCAAATATACTAATGATCTCTATATGGCTTATATAATTCGAATAACTTTAGAATTATTAAACATACAGATACCAGCAGAAAAACAATAAGAAACTGTAGAACAACATCACCAATGAATATGATTACAAAAATATTTACTAAAATGTTAGCAAAAGGAATTTAGCAACATGTGAAAGCAGCTATATTCTGTCACCAAGTGAGATCTATTGGAGGAAAGGCTGGTTCAACAAAAGGAAATCAATTCATGCTAATAGGTTAAAGAAGAAAAATCAACAGACTGCATCCATGGGTGCAGAAACACAGTTTGACAGAAGCTTACACCTATTTACGATGAAAATTTGGAAAACTTGGAAGATAATGGATTTTTTTTTCTATTTGGTAGAGAACTCCAATAAAACCTTCAGATAACATCGTGGTCAGTGGTGAAATACTGAATGCTTTTCACCTAAGTCAGAAGCAGGGCTAGTATGTCTACTCAGCACCTGTATTCAGTATACAGCTGGAAGTTATACTCATTTCAAAAAGAAAATGAATTAAAAGGTAAGAAGACTGGCTATGGTGTGCTCCATCTATTGTCCCAGCCCTAAGAGTCAGTCGGAAAGATAGTGACTTTAAGGTCAACCTATTGTACACAGCAAGACTTTCCAAAACCAAACAAAAACCCAGCTATACAGACTGGAGATAGCTATGCCCATCACTACACTAACCCCATCAAGACACGCAGATTGGAAAAGAAGCCGTCCAGTTGGTCAAATTGTTCTATTTGTACAGGGTGTGAAATACCAAGATCTCAACAAAAATAATCACGAACTAAGTGAGCATAGCAAGACCACAAAACAGGAGGCAATCATATGCAAAGTGTAAGAGAGCTAGGAGGTATTTCCCTGCAGAAGAAACAAAGGTGGAGACCTGAACCCTGAAAGCTGTGGCTTAGGTACTGGGGAGCGCAGATTAAAGCCACAAGGAGAGTTCACTGCTCACCTACCAGAGGAGCTGAAAGTAAGACTTAGTAAGACCAACTGCTGAGGACCACTGAGAAAATCTGCTTCTCACTTACGGCTGGTGGGAATGTGAAATGGCATATCCTCTGCGTTTGTTAAAACGAGACAGTGCAGTTTCTGTATGGCACAACACTTTGGGGCATTTCTCCCAAAGAAATGAAAATTTTAGATGTGCAGAAGACGTGTACATGCATGGGTATGGTAGCTCTGCTCACGATGTATCCAGACATCTTGACAGGCTTCTTCAACAAGGCTGATAAACTCTGGCTGAGGAAAAGCCTAGGATATGATTTAGAAATAAATCACAACAGACCACATATGCACATGACAACCTGGATGGATCTTCAGGGAACTCTGTCAAGTGGGAAAAAGAAAGCCAGTCACGTCAGTTACACAGTGTATGGTTCTATTTAAGGGGGCCGTCATAATGACAGAAGTACAGGAGTGGAGAACTGTTGGGGTTTGGTCTATTGTTGTGTATTGTAGCTCTAAGGTGGGCCCCACCCCACACCCGGTTGCCCCAGAGACTCAAATGATGCTATATGAATTTGCCCCCAAGTTATTTCTGATTGGTAAATAAAAATGCCAACTGCTAATAGTTGGGCAGAAGAGACATAGGCGAGGTTTAGGCTTCCAAGGCTTGGAATTGTAAATTTTTGAGGAGAACCACAAGAGAAAGAAGAAGGTGGGGAGGAAGAGAAAGTGGCCATGGGTTAGGAGTCTAGAAACCATGGCCCTGAGGGCTGGCCAATTGGAGTTAAGGGCAGCCCAGATGAAACATAGTAAGTAATAAGTCAGGGTTACTGATAGAAAATAGATTTTAATAGCAGAGAAGGCAGATATCTGCCCAGATCTAGTGCCGACTAAGGCTTATTGTAAACAGAATGGTCGAGGGTATCTTTTATCCTGGAATTGAACGATTAAGGCTGGTAGAAACCCCAGATTGGGATTAAAAACCTCCACAACAGAGAACACTAGTGATTCTGGACACAGGTGGCCACAAAGGTGGAGATGGGGACAGGTGAGAAGCAGGTGCAGTTCTAAAAGGCTGAGGTGAGAGGGTCGTGCTGAGATGGGAAGAGTGTTCCACAGCTTGGCTGGTCAAGGCTAACCTACTGGCTGTAAGGCTTAGTGCATTGCAGCTCTGTACGAGGACATTGTTGGGAGGATAACAGATACATAGTGGCATGAAGAAGCTACTTAGATCACAGCAGAATTAGCAGACATTAGGACTGGACTTCTCCACCATAAGCTTTAAAAACCAAAGGTCTCAGCTCTAAGAAGTTATTCCCGATGAGAAGAATGGGACCTGCCTTATATCTCCGCCCCAGCAAGGAGATAGAATATCATGACCTCCCTGGGACATCATTAATTGGTAACTAAACCTGTTTCTAGGAACCTTAAGCCTACAGGATTCCTATTCAGTAGGAGGCTTTCTGATAAAGAATAAGAGCATAGCATTGCCCCACTCCTGTAAAAAGCCAAGCCAAATACACCTGTAAATTACCTTGACAGGAAAATCCCCTTCAGGAAAATTACCTCTTCCCAAGGCTTTAAAACACGACATAAAACCTGTGTAAAATGAAAGCCGTCACAGTGGCTTCATTCACCATTGTCCATTCCTGTGCCTTGAGAATGTACCCTGTGCCATAGTGTTGACTATTGTCCACTCCCACCTTTTGGGACTGTCCCATTTACTCTGTAATAAACTCCCCCTATCTTCTACAATACTCTTGTGTCTTCTCTGAATTCTTTCAATGAAGATCACAAGGGCTGGGGAACCCAGGGGAGGTCAGTGTGAGATGCTGGTGACAGTGACATCTTTTGAAAGTTATTAATTACTAACTTTTTTTTAAAATCAACAAGTACTTCAAAATAAAAGTTTAATAAAAATATCATAGTCTCTTTACTGATGGAATTAGGATCTTCTGTAGAAGTATTAACTGTCTACATAAGCACATATAAATATAGTATAGAAAGAGTTGATGAAGTGGTTTTCCTGATATGAACAAGTCCCTGGGGTTGATGCCCAGTACATAAAACATTCTCAACTATATTCAAAGAAGAGAGGCAGAGTTTTAGAATATATAATGAATGAGTGGACCACATTATTTGTTACTCAAACTGGGACAGTTTTGAGAATTAAAGGTGGTTTCCATTAGGCATTACACCAGGGAAATGATTCTACAGGGACACAAGATGACCCTAATAAACAAGAGAGGTACAGCTGGACCCAGGCCAGAGGGTCAAAGGAAGCTGGTTGAAAAGGTGCACCTATCAGAAAGAGGTGAGAAGGGCCAGATTAGCAGTCAGACACAAAGGCCTCTTGGGAGGAGTAGCCTGGCCTGTGGAAGGAAGACTGACTGCTGAGCTTTGTGTGGCTGCTGTGTGATCTCCCAGGACTCCTGCGCTGTTAGTGGCAGACATGGCTCCTGGGCTTTGGCCACATCCACACTTCCTTACTCTTGCAATTGTGGGCCACGTGTATGTTTCCAGGCTTTATTTAGTATCCTGATTTGCTCTCTCTGAAACACTTGAACAGTTTCATAGGCAAACCAGTCTTTTCAGTCCCCAGGGGTGAGCCTGACTTTGTGAATGGGACAAAGGGCCGAGGACCCTGAGTACTGGACAGAACTGTTTTTTTCCCCCTCTTCTATTCATCTTCTCCCTTCCTCCTTCCCTCTTCTCTCCTTCTTTCATCTCCTTCTCCTTTTCATTCCTTCTTCTTTTATTCTTTTGTATTGCTGTGATAAAACACCAGGACTAAACAAGCTAAGAAAGCTGGAGGATTGAATTGGCTTATATTCCCACATCAGTGTTCTTCATTGAAGGAAGTGAAGTCAGGATAGGAACTCACACAGGGCAGGGTCCTGGAGGCAGGAGCTGATGCAGTGGCCCTGGAGGGGTGCTGCTTACTGGCTTTCTACATCGTGGCTTGCTCAGCTTGCTTTCTTATAGAATCCAAGATCACCAGCCCAGGGATGGCACCATCTACAACAGATTGGGCCTTCCATATCAATCACTAATTAAGAAAACGCCCAACAGGTGAATTTTGTGAAGGCATTTTCTCAATTGAGGATCCCTCCTTTCAAATACTTGTGTCAAAGTGACATAAAGCTAGCCAGCATGGCCCCCTTCTGTCCTCCCCGTCCTCTCAACCTTCACTTCCTTCCTGTCTTAAGGCACAAGGCAACACTCGCCACTTCTTCACAAAATCCTGATCTTCCTTGTGGGATCTTACGTTCTCTGGCTGCCCTTGTGCTTCCTCCTGTCCCTCCCCAGTCTCATCCGCCTGTCCCCCTACCCCATCCTCTCACCAATCTCAGGGACCCCAGTTGGATGCTTCTATGGCCCAAGCTATGAAAAGACAACGTTTGCTCAAGAAACTGCTGCTGTGCATTGAGTCATCAGGAGGAGGAAACCAGAAACCTTCTTTCCAGCCAGACGTCTTTTTCTATCTGCATCCGGCTCATTAGACGGATCCCATCCTTTTCCGTTAGAACCACGACGACAGGGAAAATGTTGACAGAGTCGCTGATGACTGTCAGCCGTTTAATGAGTGTGTTCTTTCCTGGAGATGAACTTTCCATTTTTGGCTTGATGTCTTCAGCTTGAACTTGCTACCCAAACACAGGCTGGGATCCACAGACTGATTTTTCTCTTCCTTAGTGTTATGTGAGGACAAGAACATCACCACCAAATCACCATCCTCTTCTCAGATTGTAGGACAAGGTGCGAGAACCATGTTCGTACTGGGGAACAGTTACAGGTGTCAGTCTTCACAGTGTGTAGACCAGGGAAGTACAGTATGAGCAGCCCTGACTTTCATCTCAGATATACTAAAATTAAAATGCTGACTATGGCTTGGTGTGTTATGTGTACAGGAATACAAGACAGACCACAGAGAAGTTCTTAGCTCCAATGTCAGACAGATACATATCCAAACCTAAAGCTTTGTCCCTTAGAATCTGCATCCCAACCTCTGACTCAGACATCCTCATCCTGGAGGTGGGAGCAGACCCTTGCTCTCCCTAAAACAGTTATGAAGAAGAAAACAAGAATGGTTGTGTTACTCACTGCTACACAGCGATGGCCCAGACACATGATACAGCCATCCTGATGGAGGAGAGATTTATTTTGGCTCATGCTTCAGAAGCTCAGTCCATGATTGCTCAGCACTGTGCACTTGGGCAGAACATTTTGGAGGGGAAACGAGCGATGCAGGAGGCTGTTAGTCACTTCTGGGCAGCTTGAGACTGTGGCAAGACACAGTCGAAAGGACAAGTCTTCCATGACTCACTTTCCCCAAAGCTCCAGGTTCTTATCATCACCCCCAGCAACAAGATTAATGTCTCCACCAAGGAAATAGTCCATTGATTAGGCCAGAGACTTAAGGAGCTCTCAAAACACCTTGTTTCTGGAAGACAATCATAAGCACACCTGCAGTCTCTCCCAGTCTCCTAGGTGTTTTCAACCCACTTAAGGTGACAGACAGGACTAACTATCTGCACAGTCAAACTTACCTAGCACTTCATCTGCGTTCCAAATGGTTTATGAACATTAACTTACTTGATCTTCATGGTCACCCTGTGCAGTTAAATGTAATTACCACTTGTGTTTTCAGATGAAGGTTGAGAGCAGGAAGCTAAGCAATTGGTTTAAGGCAACAGTACTGGTGATTGGTAGGGTTAGGACTGAAACACAGATACTTTTGTTAAAGCATGGACTTCTAATCAGTGTGCTAGGATGCTTAAGGCCATGTTGGTCTAGGACTATACAATAGCCAGAATTTGTAATGTTACAGTGTATCACCATAGACACCAAAGTCAGTGGCGTCTGCAGCAGAAAAGGATTTTCTTGGCTAGATACCCAGCTCTGCACAGGTATTGTTTGAAATGTTATCACATGAAATTTTGTTTCAGTTTTCTCTACTAGAAGAGGTTTATGATGAAGTGAATTGAGTCCTACTATTTCCTCCAAGAAATATTGTTTTGGGGTAAACGGTATAAATGGATATTTATTTATTTTGGTGGCTGCCCAACAGATGCACTCTCTCTTGTGTACTGGAACATTACCCTACATTTTTCATTTTAGGTTGGTTATAGCTTCTTTTGTTTCCTGGCTCTTTAGCCCAGGTTAGACCCCCAACTTCCTTTATAGTAAAGAATGTCCTTGCACTTCTAATCCTCTCTGTCCACCTCCCAGAAGACTGAGGTTACAGGTGTAGCCATCCATATTGTATTGTAGGTTAAACCAAGGCTTCATACATACCAAATAGTACCATTTAGCCACATTCCTAGGTCCTAAATCATAGCCTTTACTGCATGTTTAAGGCTGGTCTTCCAGGTTTGACCAATAACAACAAAGAAGCAATTAGAAATTGAGCTGGTGACAACAGAGGTAGCAGTCAGATTCTAGGAGGAACAGAGAAAGTTATGGTGGCTGTAACACTTAGTGTCTATGGGTGTTGGTCAAAGTTGTGGCATCCTAGTTTTGATGATGTTTGAAATAGAATTCCTTTGGGCTCAGTTCTGTGGCATGATTTCAGGTTTCATTTTGCCTACAGAACCCTGAATCTGATTTTCTAGCCCTTCAACTCAGTCTAGGAGTTGACACTATCCATTCAATGAAAGTAATTTGCTGTTTAAAGTAGAATTTTATTCTGTTGCTTACAATACCATCTGACACCATAGAGGACACTAGTAGCTATCAAATCTGCTAACGTTTGCATTTTAAGAAAAGTGTTAAGAAAGTATTTGCATGATCAAAAGAACAGTTGGCTAGTGGTTGTGGCAGAAGCATTATTATTTACAATAATTTGTTCCTTCATGTGTTGCACATTTATTGCA
The DNA here is from genome assembly GCF_011762505.2 of Arvicanthis niloticus. Classification (NCBI taxonomy): domain Eukaryota; kingdom Metazoa; phylum Chordata; class Mammalia; order Rodentia; family Muridae; genus Arvicanthis; species Arvicanthis niloticus. The sequence continues at coordinate 154,585,801 of NC_047658.1, forward strand.
GGTCAGTCTGAGCCAGGCACCAGGCCAGCACAGTATGGAGACTAGACTAATGTTGAGGATACAATATTGAGCAAAAATAGATACTTACTGTCTTCATAGGCGCACAGTGTCAGGGAATCCTGACTTTAGTATAGTGGTCATTTAGCAGCATCTGTCAGGAGTTCCAACTTTGTTTATGAATGTTTCCTCCAGAGAAGTTCAGAGTTACAATATTGATTATTTTGATGTTACTTAATTAACTTTTCTTAATTGTACAAAGGTCATGAAATAACTTTGTTGTAGTAAATATTTAAAAACAGCCACCAGTCAAGCCAACTATCTAAGCTGCAGCGGCTCTACCTAGCTCAGCCACCATGTTCCGTGGCCAGAGGCCACATGCCCGCTGCAGCTAGAAACAGCCAGCCAGAAACACCAGCCCTGCCACCCACGAGATGCCAGCGTGGGAGATGGCTCTGCCAATCTTCCACACTGTCTGCACAAGGCTGGACATTGCCCAGACCATCCCTCCAACCATGCGGGCTTAGTACAAAAATGAGACTCTAATGCTTAAAGATTAATTAAAGGCTTTATGTGTTTGGTAATGCTCAATAGCAATATGCCCGTACAAAGAGAGTTGTTTCCCAATTAGCTAGCCTAAATAAAAGTTGTTACCCACGACTGCTCTCCATACCTGCATGGCTCTCCATTGCTCCTACATCTCTCTCTCCCCAGCTCCTCCTCTTCCTCTCCTTACTCCTCCTCTTCCTCTCCTTACTCCTCCCACCTTAGCTCCTCCTACATAACTTATCAAAAATAAACACATGTAAAGTTCAGAGACCATTAAACAATAAAATCAAGCAGCATTTGGTGAAAGGGAACACAAATTTTGTCCAGAAGTCCATTACAGCAGGAGACCTTGGCATTCAGCTTGTCAGGTCAAGAAGGTGATAGAGTGAGAAGACAAGCCAGTTCAAGAAAGTGCTCCAGAAAAGCTGCAGTATTGGGGAGAAGCCCACATTTCTGGCCCCAAGTCTTTAGATGAGAATTTGCCATGACATCTTGGTTACTTTTCTTTGGTTGTAATAAAAATACTGGGTCCAAACACAAATTATGGAAGGAAGAGTTTATTCTTGCTTATGGTTTTCGAAGGATAAGAATTCATCATGGTCAGGCAGAGAAGTAGTCAGTGTCAGGGACTGTGGCAGAAGCAGGAAGCAGAGAGATCACATCTTCAACCACAAGTGAAAAGCAGAGGGTGAATTGGAAGTGGGTCAAGGCTATGAATGCTCACATCTGTCTACAGTAATATTCTTATTACAGGAGGGCCAGACATCCTAAGCATCCCCAAACAGTGCCACTACCTGGAGACCAAGTGTTCAAATACCTGAGCCTATGGGGGAGATTTCTCAATGAAATTATTAAAGTCTTCATAAAAGGGGTGCTGACTATTTGATTAACTACGGGAACATAAGTAAAATGCTTCTTTATATGTACCTGCAGTGGGTGTTCAAAAGGGAGCAGAGTACTTTCTCAATGTGTGAGTGTACTGTAATGGTTAGTTAAAACAAAAAACAAAAAACAAAAAACAAACAAACAAACAACAACAAAAAACAACAAAAATATCCAGGACTGATTGGAGAGACTTTCAGCCTAATCTCATGGATAACTTAAGGTATAATTTGCTTTCTCTAGTTTTCTACACTAGGAACAGAAGGTCTGGTGACAAAATCCTTTCTCCATGTGACCTCCTTTGCTTTTCCCTTGGGTTAAAGGGAGGGTTTGTCTTATCTATAAACCCGTCCTTTTCTGCTGAACCAGGCATCGTGCCAGCAAATGAGACGGGAACATTTAGACCACAGTCCTTTTCTTTGAATTTCAAATGGACAAGGTAAGAAAACAAAGAGTTTGGTGAAGATGGTGAAATGATTATCGTGACAATGTATCCGGTGTTGGCTACTATGGGACTGTGGGCAGACAAAAATCTACAGTAAAACCATGGCAGAAGGTACATTCTAGCCTTAAGGGACACAGTAAGAAGGGTCATGAAGATGGAACAGTGCACACAACTTTGAATTTCATTCTAAGAAATGTATAGTGACTTATCACTCAAGAATTTTGGGGTCAATTCATAACATCATCTTCCTCACGAATAACAAGTTGTATCTGAAGCTATGGTGTTTAAAAACAGTAGCCACCAGTTACATATGATAATTAAACATTCAAAATGTAGCTAGCCTAAATTCAAATCCTGTAAGAGTAAAATATGAATTTGGTTGTAAATACTTGGTACAAAACATGTAAAAACATTTTAACAATTTCAATGTTGGTCATAAGTGGAAATGTAGATGTTTGACAAATCTGACACTGTGAAATTTAAAAATGATCCACTACAATTTCTCATGAGGTTCATATCTTGTTGTTGCCTTATTCTGGCTGGCTCTGAGGAGGGAAGACTTGAAGATCAGGAAATGACAGGCGGCTACCTCAGCTCTCAGACAAGTGATGCTATGAATCAGAATCACCACAGTGTTTGATTCTGGGAATGAACGGCAGAGATCAGGAGAAGCCACTTTAGGTTGGAACTGACAAGTGTTAAGAGTTAGGTGAAAGTGTTAAGGTTGCATGCCGTGTGTTTACGTAACTGAGATCTTGCAGGGTGCTGGTGGGTCTTGATGCACATGCTTTATAGCATAGGCAGGCATATCCTCTGGTTTGAATGTGGTTCTTCCTGCCAAAACTCATGGAAAGACTTAGTTCCCCTACTAGAATAAAATTGGGGCAGTGGGACTGTTAGCCTCATAACTAATGTAGCTTTGAGAGAGTTCTAGATCTTGCAAGAACTAGATTAATACTTGAGATCATGGGTTGTTGTAAAGCCACTCACATGCATCTGTGATGACATCCTTCATGCCGTGACAGGCATGAACACCTCAGCCTATGTGGTTGTCCAGTCTTGACCTCCACTGTTCCTAGAATTGTGAGCCAAAACAAATATTTTCTTTATAATGTACTTACTCATCCGTGACAGGAGAAGCTAACTGAATGTGATTGAAGGCAGCCGGGGGTAGGGGGCAGTAGGGGTGTCCTAACATGTTTGCAAACAAAAGAAAAACTTTATTGGGAGAGGTTTTGGCACAGTAGAAACGGTCACCCCCTTCTATACACCTTCGCCCTCAACATTTTAGCTGCTGAATCAGCCTGGAAGATCTCTCTTGGGAATCACAGGGGTAGATGTTCCTGAAGAGAAAGGCAACCTTTCTTAGACGTTCAGAGATTGCTTTCCTTGTGTATGTGTGTGTGTATGTGTTGGGGGTAGAGACAGTGGCGCGCGAAAACTGGCCAGCACCTTTCTCGTGGGGAGACTTCTATTCAGAGGTGAACTGACAGACCAGATCGCTTAAATCATAGAAAAGACCAGAGGAGGTAAACTTCACTAGGTTGCGGTTGCAGTTCCCAGCCTTCTCCGCTAGGGGCGCTGGGCACCAGCGGATAGCCCATTCTCTCCCAGCTCTGATTCCAGCGCAACTTTTCCCACATCAACATGCTGCCCCGCGTCTGGGAAAATCCACGAACACCAGGTCCATTTCACTCTGGGTGGGAATTGTCTCTGTCTTCTTTGTCCAACCTAGTCATCTCCTCCTCTCTCAATCTTCATTTTAGCTTTGGTGGGAAAGCAAGTTCAAAAGGTGAGGGCTCCCGGGAGTCCCTAGCTTTCATCCTTCCCTCACAGGCCCAGAACCAGGCGCCTTCGCATCGCGGCACACCTGATCTTTCCAAGGGCGTTCTTAGAGTTCCTTTTCTTCTTTCTCACCATCCTCTCCCCGCCTCTCTTCCATTTCCCCGCTTTGTTCGCTCACACCTCCAACCACAATTCCTCTTGCATCGCTAGCTTTCGCCTACAAAGAATCTCTTCTAGTTCCAAAGAAGAAGGAACAAAGTGGAAGCTGTGCTTCTCACTCAGCCTTGACCCACCACCCTGATCCTTTTCCAGGTGTTTTCTGGAGGCCACCTGTCCTAAAGATTGTAAGCTGCATCTCCAGCAGGTCCTCAAGCTTAGCTCCCCTCTCTCCTGCTCACCAAAGTCTCTGTCTTCCTGCTGTCTGGAAGAGTCCCAGTCGCATCAGGCGCGCATACCCTGCCACGGGGGACAGGGCCCTGATAAATCCACACTGCGTTGGGCAGGGGACCTTCCAAATAGTGGCGGGCACTTTGAAACAACTGGCCCTCCTCAGAACCGCGTCTGGGGGCCAGAAGGGCAAGACCTTAGCAGTCCCTGGCAGGAAAATAGGACCTAGATCTCCCCGGTGGGAGCAGCAGCTCTACTAACTGTCCTCCCACATCTAGTGTAGGGTCCTCAGAAAGTCAGCCCTCATCCTGCTGCTTTCCAGCTCGCTTTCCAGACCTCCAGGCAGCTTAATCTGATAACTTCCCCGGATGCTGGGGGACCGTGGGTGCCTCAGGAAGAGGGATGCTACCCTTGTTCTCCTCATTGCCTCTGACCACTCACAGGCTTCTGGATGTGCAAAAAGCTTATGCGAGATCCTTGAGCACCCGCGGCCAGAGCGCACCTCGCGCTCCGCCCCGCCCCGATCTCACACAAGCTCGTGTAAACGCGCACGCACGGAGAAGCGCGCCCCCGCACACCCAGCAACCCCCCCCCACCAGATCAATCAGGTACCCCCCCCCACAGGCGCCCTCCCGCCAGCCCCGGAACACCCTGGTCTCCCTCTCTCCCTCCTTCGCCTGCGCGCACGCACGCGCACGCACGCACTCCCCGCGCCCCCGCACCGGGAGGGGGCGCAGGCCTCCGGGGGCGGGGAGCCTAGAGCAGAGTCGTGGGTCCATCCCGCGCTTGGCTTCAGCGAGGAAGCTCCCGGCTGGACCTGGTCTCCCGATCGAGAACAGTTGGCAGTGGAAACAATTTACTCCTCCTTCTCCTCCTGGAGACCCTATACTTCCCGAACGCCGGCTCCGGCTCCCAAGAACAGACCCGAAGAGTGAATCCCCAAACGCAGCCAGGAGCGCCTTCCCAACTCCGCGCCCGAAGCTGGCTGGAGGTTGGATTTCCGAGAGACTCTGGATTAGGGTCTGCTGTGAGCCGCTCCTCCAGGATCCGGCTAGCACTGCTTGTTTTAAAAGAGGATTTTGTTATTTCCTCTGAACACCCCTTTCCCCAAAATTTCTAAAAGAGGTCGGTGGGAAAGATTTGGGAGGGGGGCATTTCAACAACAGCATCAAACCCGCCAGAGCATCTAGGGAGCATTTAGTAATTAATTGCCTTTGGGTTTTGGAATCACCCTCTGGACCTGGGAGCAAGCGATCCAGAGGGGGAAGAGTGCAGGGGACAGGCGAAGCGCTCCAGCCGGAGCCACCTCCTTCCCGGCTGCCCCCTCCTCACTCCCCTGACACAGCCTCTAGCTCGCTTGCCGGCGCGCGCATCCCCCCAGCCCCCCTCCGCCGGACCCGCACCTCGGCGGGCGCCACACACTCGGCAGCCCGAGCCGGGGTAGCCGCAGCGGGATGGAGGCGGCAGGCACTGAGCGCCCCGCAGGCTGGCCCGGGGCGCCCCTCGCCCGGACGGGGCTGCTACTCTTGTCAACGTGGGTCCTGGCCGGCGCCGAGATCACTTGGGGCACGACGGGAGGTCCCGGGCGCCTAGTGTCCCCGGCTTCGCGACCACCAGCGTTGCCTTCTCTTTTGCCACGGGCAGCGGAGAACCGGTGGTCTGAGGAGCTGGCATCTGCACGGAGAGCCGCTGCACCGAGACGCCGGTCCAGGCTAGAGCTACTGTCCCAGGCGAGCCGCGGGGAGATACCGACTGAAGCTGCGGGAACGTCTCCTGAAGGCGCAAGGTGGGTCCGGGGCATCCCAGCTCCCAGCCAGGCGGGCAGCGCGAGGAGGACTCGCCGGGCGCAGCCCCCTAGCACCCTGGAGCGCGGGGACGCTTGGGCTACTGCTCCCGCAGATGGTGCCAAAGGAAGCCGTCCTCACACCAAAGGTTCCCGGGAGGAGGTGAAGGCGATGCGGACTGGAGGACCGGCGGCGACTGAGGAGCTCCGGCTGCCCAGCACGTCTTTTGCACTGACCGGGGACTCGGCTCACAACCAAGCCATGGTGCACTGGTCGGGACACAACAGCAGTGTGAGTACCCATCTGGCACGGATCGCTAGTTTCCTGACAGCCCGAGGGTAACCGGCGAGGGCGAGGGGCCAGGGGCGAGGGGCAAATAGTTTCTTAGGGTCCAGAAGGAGAATCAGAATGGCAGGACTTTTAGAGAGGGGTTTGTCCTGCCCACTTCACGCCCCCAACAGGTTAGCCGAGTTTTGTTGTAAGATGGTGTGTGCATCTGTTTACTGAAGATCCCAGTATTGAGGCTGTCTGGAGGGCTAAGAGGAAAGTGTGTCTTAAAGCTGCCTGGCAAGGGATCTGTGGTTGCTCTCTCTCATTCAGGTCTGCGGAGAGCGGAGAGCGGAGAGCGACTTTTTCTTTTCTGAGGAAAGGGTGCTTGAATTTGTGAGTGTAAACATGGGCTGATGTGGAGAAATCTCTACAAAATTTCCCGAGATTGGAGGAGCTCCCTTTTTGCCCCGGGGTCACGTGAAGGAAACCAGAGCGATAGGGCTATTGAGGCCAGAGGGACAGCAGAACACTTGTTCATTTTGGGGTCGCTGCTCAGTGCATGATGTTCTAGCCAGGCTGGGAGCTGGGCTGCATCATCCAAGCTGGAAGGCTTTCCAGTGGGGGCAGGCAGGAAAAAAAGTTTAAGGCGTGAAGCAAATTTCCACACCCTTTTCCTATTGCTCATCCTTGTGCTTGCGCTGCTCGCAAGAGCGAGGGAGCAGAAAACTCACTTTTGCCTCTGTGTCCTGATTCACAAAGGGCTCAGAGACTCCAGGATCAAAGTTGAGACCCTGCTCTTTCCGAGCACATCTCTTCCCCTTTCCCTTGTCATCTGGGCCCTGAAGACTTTGTTGCATCAAGAGGTGGCACCTTCCTTAAATCAGCTCCAGAGGCTTCAGGACTTAGGAATGGGGTGTCCAGCTGAATTTGGGCAGCCACGGGCAGGGCAGAACATGCTTAACAGGGCTCACTCTACCTCAATATTCCCAGCAAGAACTGGCTCCCCCAAACCTCTTTCTTCTTGTGATCGCTATGCTATTTCACCTGGCCTTGCCAAATCATTTCTTTCCTTTCCTTTCCTTTCCTTTCCTTTCCTTTCCTTTCCTTTCCTTTCCTTTCCTTTCCTTTCCTTTCCTTTCCTTTCCTTTCCTTTTCTTTTCTTTTCTTTTCTTTTCTTTTCTTTTCTTTTCTTTTCTGGTATGACTTTCCAGTTCACTTGAGAGCCAGACTTAGAGCTGAGCAGGGTTCCATTAAGAGGACTAGGGATCCACAAGCAGCTTTGAGAGCTCATTTAATGGGAAGTGCTGTCTCTTTTGTGTGTCCCTTCATGGCTGGCCTTTGAAAAGACTTCCTGGGGAAATGTTTGCCTTATTTTACCAGAGCATGGGGGTCACAGGGGCTGAGCATTGAATAACAGGAAAGCCAGGGGGCTGCAGAGCCCATCACACAAGCAGTAACCAAGTACAGATTGACCCCTTGTCAGTGATACACAGTGGGGGTGGGGCTGGGGCAGCAAAACCTGGGTACCAGATGCTGGGTTCTAAGGAGAAGCGTGGAAATACACAGGGCAGCTTGGTGACTAATGGTTTCATCTGCCTATGTCCATCAAGATAGCTCCATCACCCCCAAGTCTTAGATTGGAGAGCTTTGGAGAGGAGGATGAACAGAGGTGCACCTTTGCAGGACTGGGTGATTGAAGACTCACTTTCAAGTCCCCAGGAGATGTTTGTGTGTGGAGAGGGGAAGGGAGAGAGGAAAGAAGATATAGAGATGGGGGGGAGAAGGAGAGAGAGAGAGAAGAAGGAATAATTCTCTGGAAGCAGAGCTTGTGAATTCCGACTGCATTTAAGTTGGATAATTAAGAATCGTGGGGAGTGTTCTTGGTTTTCTCCTCCTTGAGGAGGGGATAGATATCCTTACATATGCATGCTTTATCATTAAATTCACTCAGCCGGAAGTGTTTCATCTCTGCTTTAATTTTAAGAGTCATTTAAAAATATTGACAGAGGCCCTGGAGATGGGACTTTAGAGAGAAAGTACTTCTCACAAACAGGTAGACATGCATGGCCTTCTCTGTTCAGCTTCAGGGCGGTTGAGTGAGGGATGGTCTGGCTTGTGCCCACTGGGGAAATGCCTCTTCAATCGATACAGGGACAAAGGTCCTGGGTAGCAGACCAGTTGGGCGTGGAGATCTGAGCCATCTATGAACCAGCCTTTTCATAGCCTGGGATGCTCTATGAAGAGGAAGAACTCTTTGGGACAGTTGCTGGGAGCAACTTTAGCAGTGTTTTATCCCTCCTTTGCCAACAGCAAGAAGAGAAGGTGAAGAGGTCTTTTTACTAGTGTTTCTATGTGGAGGGAGATGTCACCGGGTCTTATCGGGGTCTTCTGTCCTAAAAGACAATTAATTCCACCTTTTCTTATGGCTTTCAAAGCATTAAACAGTCCCTCTGACCAGTATTAGCAGTTTGGACTTTTCTGTGGGTTTTTTTTTTTTTTTTTTTTTTTTTTTCCCAGTGCCTGTGGTGAGCTTCAGCCCTCTCGATAGGGATTTCTTTGGTGGTGGTGGGTGTTAGCCGCTGAACACTGAGCTCTACACTGGTAGAGTCTGCAGCGAGAGATGTCTAAGCCGGGCATCCTCAGCCCCGCCCTCCTGGCTCAGTGTGTACTTCAGGAGCATAGGGCCAAGAAGAGATCTTTGTATACACAGACAGGGCTGCTGTGTTCTTGCTGGAGCAGTGAAGCTGACCATGAGCACAGCCAACTGTCCCCAGGAGTGGGCTCGTAGCTGACTCACACACCCAAAACCTTTGGCCCCTTTCTGATTGCTGGGACAAATGCTTACTTTGGTATAATAACTAGGGCGGGTTTGCTTGGCGGGGGGAGAATGAGGTGCAAGCAGACAAGGCAGAAAGGAGGAGAGGAACATCAAGTTGTGGGGCTTGACTCTGATCACACTGCCTTGGCTAGGGTAAGGTGGGTAGCCATGGCCTCGGTGCCTCAGTCCTGGAGGAGATTTACTCTTGTTCCTGCCTGTCACTTGTCTCCAGCTGACTAACGGGGGTGGGGGTGGGGGTGGGGGTGGGGGGTTGAAGAGTGTTTCACAAACACCCTGGGGAACCCAGTCCCCGTGGCTTACAGAGAAACAGGAAAACATTATTCTGTCCGTTTCCTTCAGATGGAGGAAGAGGCTTCCTTGCTTGCTCAGTGAGTTGGCAGATGGCCCTGCAGAGTGTGAAGTTGTGAAGGCACAACCAGCTCACTCCTACCTCTTTTCTCTTGGATGATCTCCTATCTGTACCCTCCCTTAGGTCAGGCACCACTTCCCCTTAGCAGCTAGCACACAGAGCCTCTGCAGCCTGCAGCCTCTGTGGTGTGTCTGCTTGGGATGACTTGGCAGGTAGTTTTCAATTAATGTGCCCAACCTGAAGCCTTAGAGAAGAGACATGAGGAGATGCTGGGTCACTGCAGGTCCCTGCCAGACCTGGAGCTGCTTAGAAGACATACGACGGGGGTGGGAATTTTCTACCCTTAAGAAATGCAGCTAGCCTTTTATCTAAAATATTTACTCCTAATGTGCAAAAATTGTGACAGATTTGATCAGATTCATTGTATTTCACTCACTAGAGCATCTTACCATGGCTTGCAAACAGATTTTTTTTTTTTTCAAACAGCTTTTGGCTGGATTGCCTAGGCTTCACCGTTCCAGGGTCACAATATCTTAATGCATTTTGCCTCCTCTGAGGCTTAATAAAGAAGACTGCCGCAGAAACCGTTCTTCAGGGGTTTGCCAAAAAAAATCTGTTTTTAATTAATATTACAAGGAAAGGCGTCTCAGTTGAGACATGGCTAGGAAACACATTGGGACACAACAGCACTAATTGCTCCTGGTCACTGTCCACCAGGAGTGGGGACGAGGGGAGGAGGGGTGTGCCAAGGCTGTTTGTCTGCTCCAAGAGTCCTCTGATGACTAGGTTATTGGCTCTAATCTGCTTCTCAGAGCCTGTGGTGGTTTCCAAGGTGAGGAGAAAAGCAAATGCCTTCATCTGGAGGCTCTATTTACTGATGGCTGAAATAGAGTCTTTGGAACTTGCATTTTGATTGGCAAGGAATGAAAGTTGAGTGGTGCCTTCTCCGATTGTGTTGGATTTAGGAGTCAGGGGTTGGTGGAATCAGTGGCAAGAAAGCTCAGGAAGCATTTTTATTCTATTTATCTGGGAGCAGAGATCTATGGACCAGAGTCATCCGACAAGCCACAGAGAAGTACAACAAAGCCTAACACACAGACACAAGGTGCATCCCCGGAGGCCGGCAGTTCATTCAAGGATAGGTGCAGATGGGCAAGTCATCTGAAGCCTGTGGCCTGATCTGCCTACCCACATGAAGATTTCCTGCTTTATATCTTCTTCCCTTGGCCTTTCGGGTGGTGAGAGAGATTTTCTTACAGGGAGAAAAGCACAATTCATTAGCAGATTTGGGAGACCAGAGACCCTTTAGAAGAGGTTGAAGATGCAGAGTCTGACTCTGAGGCATGAAGGGAGTTTAGTTAACCAACATTATTCTCTTGTGTGTGTGTGTGTGTGTGTGTGTGTGTGTGTGTGTGTGTGTGTTGCTAGCAGAGGTAGACACTGCAGCAAGGGGTGTTCTGCCTTGCTTAGATACTTAGTGATGTTTGAATCAGTGGATGAGTGAATAGCACTTCCCACTTTCATGGAGCACAATCTACAGAGAAACTTGAAATCATCGTCACAGATATGACACTTGACAGACACTGTAAGCAGGAATGGCTTTGTTTTGTGTGTCTCTGTTCTGGTGTGAGGACCTCTGGCTTCTTGAATTCGTAGCCAAAGTCCTATGTCGTGGCATTAAAGGCCTCTCACCTGCGTGTGTTGAGTGTCTTGAGTCTACTTCTGCAACCCATGACTTGACTGTCCCATGGTCAACTCCTCTGTAGACATTGTCCCCTGTCCCAGGTTTCTGATTGGGTCTGCTCCAAGACATCCTCCACCTGAGACATGGCCCCTGTTACAGTGCACCCATTCACGGCTCAGTCCAAGACACGAACACAGACAGGCCTCTATAGAAACTTCCCAGGAAACATTTACTTCCTCTTTACTTATGACTTACAGAATTTACACTGGACCACATATTTGACCATTTGTTAGTATAATCTTATATTTTTCAGTATTTGGAGGATGAGGGATGAAACATTAAGTTATATAAGTGTTCCATACCAATTATGGGTTCTGTTCGTATGTTTGTCACATGACTCAGTAGCATTTTGCTCTGGGGAGCTAGATGGTGTCCAAACTATGGGAAAAGGGAAAATCATTTTACCCTCAGATGACAAATAGGTTAACACCATATCTTAATGACACTGAATATAAATGTGCAGTTTATTATTTCATGTGAGAATTTCTTCGGTTGTGTGCTCATGATCATGTGTGAGTCTCTGTGTGTGTGCACACATACATAGGTGCCTGTACATGTGTGTACATGTAGGGAGGTCGGGGGCAATGTTGAGTGTCTTCCTCAATTGCGCTCCACCTTAGTTTTTGAGATATGATCTTTTATTGAGCCCAGAAGCTCATTGATTGGTTTGATTGGCTAACCAGCTACCTCCTGTCATTTTTTTTTGTCTCTGTCTCCCCAATGCTGGGGTTATAAGCAGGTGAGAGCATGCCTAGCTTTTTATGTGTATGCTAGGTATTGAACTCAGGTCTTGTGCGATGTCATTTCAACAGAATAGTAGTAGGTCCCATGAACTATCTAGCCACAGCTTCTTGGCTGTGCAGTGGTGTTAAAATCCAATCCGAAAATGGTTGGTTACTCCTACAACATCTGTACCACTACTGTACCAGTGGGTATGTCTTGCCAGGTTGGTCCTTGTATCAGAGTTTGTAGCTGAGTCAAATTGATGATTACTTGTCTCTTCTAACAGTGTGTATTGCACCATGAAGACTAGCTAGTAGGAGTGAGGCTTCCAGGCAAGTGCCAGCTTAATTTCTCCATGTTTGTAAGAATATTTTGTCTTCAGCTATAGGGGCTTACTATCAAGCTCTGCTGGGAAATTGACAGCATCCACAACAGCCTCTAATGTTTAGGGGAGCAAGATTGCTGACTGGTACCTTCGGAGGTGGTGTCATATGTAAACACTTTACTAATGAAGACATATGCCTGGCCACTTATGTATACACTTTATGACAAAATTCAGTGTGATTCTTACTCCACTTGACAGAGGATAGAAATAAAGAGCCAGTGGTCCTGACTTCTCATGTGCTTCAGACATTAGCTATCTACTCTCACAGGCTGTTCAGCCATTTGCTGAGCATTTGAGGTTCGTGTGCCATTGTTCTGGCTACTGGGGCACAATGGGGATGTGATGGAGAGGTGAAAAACAAAGACCCGACAGCATCTGCCCCAAGGTCCCTTTTGTATGCTTTGGATGTGAGCCTGCACTTCTGTAAAGTGAAATATCACATGACAACAAGACAGATGCTATGGGGGTGACGTGTGGTTAATTGTCAAGTGATTTTTTGAGGCTATGAGCTTTAAGGAAGGAGAAGCACAGTGGGAGATACTATAGGAATCGTATACCTAAGGAATGTCATGGTTAGAGGTGCTCTTGGGGACTGTCTTTATCAAATTACTCGATACTGGACAAAGCACAAGGCTTAGACAGCAACATCATATCCTATAGCTGGACCCCAACTGTTCTTTTCTCTCAGAACAAACTCTTCTATTCCTTCTTGATATTCTCCTTATTTCTTCAGGTTAACAAAGAATTCTCCTTCCAGAAGTGTCCATGTGCTTTTACTTGGGTAAGGTTAGTTCTACCCATTTAATAGGTAGAGTACACTGAGCCCTAGAATGACTGTATGCAAGACCGGAATAGATTCCTCAATCCTGGAATGCTTTTCACATCATAGTAACCAAAGGCCCACAGAAACAATTCAAGGGAGGAAAAATGCATTAGGCTTCAGGGTACAGAGGATATATTCCATCATGGCAGAGAAGGCATGGTGGCAGGAGTGGTTATGTCAGGGGCAGCTAAGTCCATATCAGCAGGAGTATGAAGTGGCTGGACACATCATCAGAGTCAGGGAAGGAAGTACAGAAGCTTGCTGCAGATTGAATCCCTCAAAGATTCATCCCTAGTGAACCTCCTCTGAAAGCCATCCTTCCATCACAAAGGTCTCATGACCTCCCATAAGAGTGCCTGTCATTTGCAAGTGTTATTGCGAGTAGAGCAAGTGTTCAAGCACACAGCCTGGGTAGACACGTAGACACTTCACATCCACGCTGTAACCTTTCCACCTTTCCACTGTCACTCTGTCCACCCACTGCAGCGGCTAGAGACAATAAATAATGAACTCCTTAATGTTGGCTGAGCTGTAGGTGACCAACAATTGCTGATGGGAGGGAGCCTTGGCAAATCACCTGGCTATTTGAATTAGTGAGTCAATCAAATATAGTTGCTTGCTTGTTGTGATTGTTTGAGTTTAATTATTTATGGAAATGCGGTTCTTTGTAGAACACTAATAATCATGCCTTCGTAATTATAGACAAAGTCCCAAAACTTCAGGGCTACACATGTAGATTTTTAATACTAGGTCTATGCTGGGAGGAAGGGGAAATGTTTTCCCCTTGGGTGAGATGAGAGGGATTTGCAGCACAGATAGGCCAGCCTTTCAGGGATATTGGTCAATAAAATTCCGTCTATTTCTAAGTAGGAATCAGTGTCTTCACAAATGCTGAAGAAAATGTAGCTTAAGGGAAAAAGCTGGAGTTGAAGTTATACAGGATAATTAGGGATTCCACATGATGGAGAATGTGAGCTTATTTTGCATGGGTAAATCATACGGCATATGGTTTATCATATGTGTGAGCTAATACTTGTAGAGGGATTAAATCCTGAATGCAAACCTCTTCAGGGTTTATTGAGAATGGATAGACAGAGAATGTGAAAAGTAGATTTGAGAGCCAGCTGCTTTGGTTCAATCCTCTCTCTATTTCTGAATAGCTATGTGGCACTAGAATGTTGTTACCTTCTCTCTGCCTGTACAAAGGGGCACCCTTCACTTGGTCAGTTGAAAGGATTTTTAAATGAGATTATGCAAGGCAGTGTGCTTAAAAGAAGTATCTGACCCATATGTACCAAGCACTCGAGACATTTTCCAGTCCGGTTAGGTACTGCTTTTGTGTCTTGAAGCAACTCCTCTCTTGATTTTCATATGGAAATGTTGAAGCAGAGGAAGGAACGGCTTGCTCACAGTTTGCCAAGGAAATGATGGTAAAGCCTCTGTGAGACACAGGCATCATCTGCAGGATGCTCATTTCAGTCACATCCTATACTTTCTGTTCCCACACAAGTCTCCATGATGTCTGCTTTGTATGTAGTGCTGACAGGAACAGTAGAGGAGACCTACAACGGGTTGTCTGACAGGGCTCCAGCTCCTTGAAGTACTTATACTCAGAATTTTCCTTAGAAGCAGCGATAAGCCTGAAGGTAAATAGTGGGAATAAGTGGAACGTTTTCCCAGGGCTTTTTACTGTGTAGAGGGTTAAGGGATCAGAGAAACAGGAGGAACTTCTTCTGGCTTGGGCATCAGTGTTTACACCTCACAGGAATCACAAGACATTTCTTGAAGAACTTCAGTCAGGTGTGTAGCTTTCTCAAAAGTAAGAGAACACTGGGCTACTGTGGCTGCTTAGGAAGCAGAGGCCTCAGTGTCGAGATGCTACTATCCCCAAGTCTGGGGATAGACCTTCATGCTCCATTTTTTTTTTCTTTTAGCTGTGTATGGTGTGAAAACAGAATATTCACAGATATCTGCAGCCAGCTTCGTTTGTATTCCCACAATGATCACGTTGACAAAAATGCACTAATTAATTTGTACTAATCTTTGGGCAGTCAGTGACTGGTTGGCATTCCTTTTTTGGTCTTCATCTAGGACACCAAGGATGGAACCAGAGAGCCCTATACAGACACTAGAGGGAGTGTTGCCCTGGGAAAGACATGAAAATAAATAAAATAAAATATAATAGTGAAAAAGTGTTGCACTATGAGTTGTTTCAAAAAGAACAATGTTTCAAAGAGAAGGAGATGTCCTCTGTAAATGCATGACAGGTTGTAGACAGACCCAGAATGCATGATGGACTGGCAACAGGACAGGTTAATCCTCAGGGTTGATTGTTTTACCTCTTCCTGACAGAAAGTTGAAGTCAGATGGTTAAACTGTTTCAAATGGTTCTCAACCCAGGGGTTGCAACCCCCTTGGGACTTGCCTGTCAGTTGTTTACAATTCATAACCATAGTTAAATTATAGTTATGAAGTAGCAATGAAATAATTTCATGGTTGGGCGAGTCACCTCAACATTAGGAACTGTATTAAAGGCTCGCAGTAGAAGGAAGTGAGAGCCTGTGAGAAGATGAACTAAGACTCCACACGTAGTTTCACCTGAAGATGGTGCTCAGCTGTGTCTCCCGTCTCTACAGCACGTTCTTCATCAATGCCTTCCCATTCTCTTGTATCTTGTGGTCAGTTAACAGAAGCTTATTGAACGGAATGGAGTAGGAACAGATACTTAATACTGCCTAGTTGAAAAAGTGTTTTCTTGGGTATGCAGAAGGGTCTGGCCTGCTCTAGCAGCATCTGGGTCTCCAGTGTGTATCCCTGGAATGAAGCTGAGCTGTTTAGTTTTGGTCTTCAAGGGAAAGACCTACTTGCTTGATTGGTCCTCCTGAGAGCCCTTATGTTGGTTTTATGGCTAAGGAGGTGGGTTCTCATCTAGATGGTGAGAATCAGGTTAAATATTATACAGATGCATAGGAAATGAGCCTTTTCTTTCCTATCTATCTATCTATCTATCTATCTATCTATCTATCTATCTATCATCTATCTATCTATCTATCTATCTATCTATCTATCTATCTATCTATCATCTCTTTCTCATTCTGATCCCAGTTTCTCCTCTTCCTCCACTCCTCTCAGTTCCTTCTCTCCAACTTCCCTTTCCTCTAGATCTGATATTTCTTTGTTTCCTTTCAGGTCTCCCAGGGTTATCAACCAAATTCTGCTTAACAAGTTTCAATAAGACCAGGCAAATGCCCTCGTATCAAGGCCAAACAAGGCAGTCAAGTAGGAGGAAAAGCAGGCAAACCAGTCAGGTCTCAAGAGTAGGCAAATAAGTCAGAGACAGCCCCTGCTACCACTCTTTGGACTTCTACAAGAATACCCAGTCACATAACCATGAAGTATATACAGAGGCTCTAGCTCAGATCCATGTAGGCTTCCTGACTGTAGCTTCCGCCTCTGTGAATCAGTATGAGCCCTGCTTAGTTGATTCTGTGGGCTGTGTTCTTTTGAGCCTTTTCTTTTTAAGACGTTGCTTCAGTGGAAAGTAGAGAACACTGACCGAGTGAACTTCTTATTTAATTCCAGAATTGGAGTAGAAGGGAAGCTCAAACCGCCATGTTAGGGTGTGATTCTGTGGGGTGGGGGAGGCTTGTCTATTGTTAGACTGTGGAAACAATGAAACTAGAGATACGGAGAAGCGTGTCTTCAGGGTAACAGTAGAAGAACAGAGGGTCTACAGAAGAGGTCTTCCTCATTTCGTGTGCTGTGTTGTCAGCGCTATTCATATTTACAGGTGAGCTTGTGCTTTCTCAAAAATTCTCAAATATCAACCCCTTGAATATTCAATCAAATATCTGGATACTTTATGGCCCAGTTAAGTTGATACATAATTTTTTAATGAAATGTCTTCAAGGGACAGTGGCCTTGAATAAGTCTCTATGCCTTAGTTTTCGATGGCTGCAAAATTAGGGGCATACTTGACTTGCCAGGCTGTTGGGGCTCAGAAATGATGTGTACAGTATCCAGCACAGAAGGCTACATCTTAAGTCAAGAATATTAGTCTATAACCACCAAGATGGGAGATGGGTAAGTTTTGTGTCATCTTTGCTAGTAGATCTCTTGGTATCTTGTACATTTTTGAACACTTTTTATTTATTAGCGAGCTAGCCTGACTTCTAAATATGAGTAACATGCTGTTACTTATAATAACCCATCAGGGGCTATTAGGACCCACCAGCTTTTTGTGGCCACTGGAGGTTTGCTTTTGTCAAATTGGGCATTGACTGGATTGAAGCCATTCCTCAGTCACTGGTGGACATAGAACTACTCTGGGGCTGTTTTTTTTTTTTTTTTTTTTTTTAAACAAAAAACAAAACAACAACAACAAAACAGTCTTCCAGAATCCCCAGTGTAATAAGCCTGAGTTGTTTCCTTGGCAACTTGCTTACTTTTTGTCTGCCCTCCATCCTTTTTCACTCCCTGACTTTCCTATCAGAATTCCCAGAGATTTCTCCAGAAACAAGGGCTTTAATTTAAGTAGTTCATTTGGGAGATAATCTTAAGTTACTTTGGAGCCACTAATGCTGCTCGTCTACATAATCAGAACTAATGGTATGTTCACTATGGGGGTTTGGTTTCAGCCATTTTGGTGGCTGAGAAGTAAAAGCCGTGTAGTTGGGAACCTGAAGACCCAGGACAACAGATGTTCTACTCTGAGTCTAAGCACTAAGCAGCAAGACAGACAATGGTGTAAATTCTTGGCTGAGATCAAGTATGGAGGCAGGAGAAGACGGGAGCCCAGATCACCAGTGAGGCACAGAGAAAAAAAATTCCTTATTCCTCAGCCTTGTATTACATCTGGGCCTTTAGTGGATTTGAGGAGACGTGTCTGTGTGAGGAAAGACCATCTGTGTTATTCAGATTATTGATTAATTGATTAAAGTGTTAATACTACCCAGGAACACCCTCACAGAAACTGACAGAATAATAGTCAACCAAATATTTCGGTCCTCTGTGGCCCAGTTAAATTAGTACATAAAGTTATCTATCATATCAAGTCAGGAACTTTTCTCCTACTTAAAGAACCGTGTTTTGGGGGTGTTTAGACATCCCATGCTAACAAATGTAAACCACAGAGCCAGGAATGGTTATTTTTTTTTCTGTTATTTCCCAGTGGGGTCACATTGACCCCAAGAGTTGCAGGATATACATTATGGCCTGTTGCTGAAGACATTACATACTTAAATCATAGAGCACAGAGACATCAAGTTGGTGTTCAACTGCAAACTTAAAGTGAGTGTTCATGATACTAGAAGGTGCTAAACATGTTACTGGAGGAGAAAAGAAAGCTTCAGTCTCATCCACCTATGAACATTGAAAGCTACAGCAATGACTGGCATGAAAAGATAGGCCCATTGGTACCATAGTGGCACAAAAGTTTTGTGAGTAGCAAACTACTTCCTGATTGGTCCCAAGGCCTACTCAATAAGATGAAACAATATACCTGCCACTATTAGATAGGCCTGTGGCTAGCTAGATCCTAAGCCCAGAGGAAAATCCAATACTGTTGTTACTATGCTAAATTTTATCAAAACGTCTTCTAATGACTTACTGATATTCACATAGATAAGAACATTTCTCAACCTTCATCAGAGAAACTTCTTTTTGAAGTAGAGGCCAGTTGACAGTGAGTCTGAGAACTGGTCACCCTGCAGAAAACACAAGACTGTAGGCTAACTACTCAGCCCCAAATTGGACATTTGCATCTCACTCCAAGGCTCAAAGGTCTTTTGTGGAAGGATGGTGGTGATGGTGGTGGTGGAAGATCGTAAGAGCCAGAGGTGTTGAGTAACATCAAGAAACTGTTTTCCAGACATAAAAAGACACAACCACAAATGAGCTCACTGTGACTGTAACAGCCTGCACAAACGTTCACAAGCTCCAGCAAGATAAAATTCCAGCATACCGGGCAAGAAGGTGGTAAACAATCCCACCAAAAGTTGAGGAGCTATTAACTGGTGGTGTACTTCTTCGAGCTACTTTATTGGGTTCTGTTATCTACCATCCTTCCAACCCTATTCCAGTCTCTTACAATTGCTCCATCACTAGGTAGGAGAGAAAGAAGATTAGAGGAGAAAGAAAGTATAGACCTCTTTAGACTACTTCCCACTCATTTGGGGTGTCCGGTTCCTTAGGGCAAGTCCAATCTCCATCTTCAGGCTATCTCCAACCAGCAATCCAGCAAACCAGCGAAACAGCAAAAGGGCAAGTCAGCAATAGCAGGAGTAACAGCAGGGACCAGCAGCAGCAAGAGCAACAGGGATCAATAGCAGCATCAGGGGTCAGCAGCAGGAGGGACCACCCCAGGAACAGCAGCAGCAGCAGCAGCAGCAGCAGCAGCAGCAGCAGCAGCAGCAGCACCTCCACCACCACCACCACCACCACCACCACCACCACCACCACCACCACCACCACCACCACCACCAGCAGCAGCAGCAGCAGAGGGAGCAGCAGCTACCAAAGGCCCCCTGAGGCTCTAGCAAACCCTTTCCATGCATGAAAGAAGAACTTTCCAAATTGGAAGTCATAGCTCCTTCTTCTTGTTGATGATGTAGCTAATTTTAAAGAGGCACACTCACAACTCTAAACTAAACTAAAACTAAAAACTAAAAACTAAAAACTAAAACTAAAAACTAAGCTTCCGCACCTAAATGAGGCCCAAGTCCCATGGACCTGAGAAGCAGGTGACTTACTAACAAAAGTTCGTGTGAATAAGGAAGAAGGAGAAGTCATAACTTCCAATTTGGAAAGTTCTTTCAAGGATGGTAAGATTGGTCTTACCTAATCCAGTGTATTTGTATTTATTCTTTTACTAATTCATTCAATAATTTGTTTGCTTTAGTGACATGCTAATCAAGTTATTTGACTTGTCTTGAATTCTTCCCAATCCCCAATCTGTAAAATGAAAAAAAAAAAAAAAATGCTGTATAAACAAGTGCCGTCCCACGCCAGGACAAAGTAAATGTCAATCATTTATGTATTCATGAAATAGCAGCAATCCTGTGGGTCCCCTTTGTGACTCAGTTAAATCAGGACATGATGTACATTTCGAATGGAACTTGGGTGATATGAACAAAAGGGACTGGTTTGCCACACTCTTGTTCATTCCTCAGGGAGCCGGAAGTCCCTAACCAACAGATCTGAGGCTAGGCAAAGCCCCTCTTTTCTTCTACCTTCTTCAGTACAAGTGAAACAGGCAACTCACACACTCTGGGATGAAGACCCAGAGATTCGTATTCCACACATGATGCACACTTTATTTTTAGTTACATCTGATATAATAAGATTTTCAGATGGACGATAATTTGATGTTTGTAAAAAAAAAAAAAAAAAAAAAAAACCCATTTGTTCCACTACTTGACCTATATTGATGGCTCTGTCTGTTTCCCTTCAGATAGAGGGTTATTTGGGGAGCATTTAGATTGTGTCCAGTAACACAGCACTTGCAGAGCCCCCACATGGTAGACCTTTACAACCCCAAACCTATGGTTTCATGTGTGGGGAAGACATATGAGACAGATGTTACATGGAACAGTGTGAGGCCATTCATAGATTTGTTTGATAGGATTGAGGTAGAATACACTGATATGAACAAGATTATAGTGAATTAAAAGTAAAATGAAATATTAAAAACAATGACTTTATTATTTTAACAAGATCTAGTGGCATGATTGAAAACAATGTCATCCTTTATTAGTAAGCAAGTGACATTGGACAGTGAACATGTTCTGACCTTGTTTGAGATCCTGTTGTCTGTGTCTTAGGTAGCTGGAATTGCTCTAACTTTCTTGCAAGGTATTTTGTTGTATCCTGTGTTTCTATTTGTTTTGCTTTCCATATAGACAGAAGAAACTTCCACTTTTGCATTAACACATGATAGCTGTTGTATTAATTGTACCAATTCCTTTCTCTCTGGGCCCATTTTTCTCCATTTGTTTTACTCTTGGATCTGTGCTCTGCTTCTGAGATTTCATTCTTCGTTGTGTGGGGGGATGTCCTTGTTTATATTTGTATTGACATCATATTAATTGTTTTATTTTATCTCTCAGAAGATCTTGGCGTGGAAGATAAATCATATGGTTATTCAGTATCAGGAGATGTGTTTAAACCATTTAGATAGTCTGAAATTTTATTTTCTCTTACCTTGGCTTGATGGTTCATCTGGACAATAAATTTTAGGGTAAAGAAGCAATGTGCCCTGTATCTGTGAAGAACTTCGTTTGCATTTGCTTGTTTTTTTTTTTTTAAATCATCTACTAGTTTTGTATATATGTGTCCCCCTTCCTGTGAGGGACCAACAAGGATGAGAAAAAGAGGCACCTGGTATGGCAGTCCTCTGATGCTGTTCAGATGAATGGTGTGCACTTCTTTGACAGAACCTGGTGCAACTGACAATAGATCCAAAGTCTGCACTGCACTGTGGAGGAACATCCCACAGAACACCATTGGCTCTTACTCTCCAAATACAGTAGATAAAAACACACCCAGAAAAGTAGACGTGGGTTTCACTTTACACATCTAAAACTAGAGTGTTGCTCATTGTTCAGCACACATTTGTGTGGCACTGGAGCTGGCATTGCTGGGATCTTAGTGCTTTGATGGGGAGGTATGTGGCATGCCAAAGACTGCATGAGAGACATTGAAGTTCGGGCGTGCTGAAGAGAAGCAGAGGATGAGCTGAGAAATCAATGGAACAGCAACAGGGAGTTGAAGGGGAGACAGTGCAATGTTCTGATCACACGGACTCTGTAGCAGGGAGCACGGTATCTGAAGGGCTTAGAAAGGTCATTTTTGTCCTCACTGTAGACTTGAAGGATGTTTAGGAGGATGGTGTGGTGGTTTGAATAGGAATGGCCCCCAATAGACTCATGTGCTTGAATGTTAGGTCACCAGGGAGTGACACTATTAGGAGGTGTGGCCTTGTTGGAGTAGGTGTAGCCTTGTTGGAGGGATGGAGAAGGTGTGTCACTGGAGGTGGGCTTTGAGATCTTAGTTCTTTTTCTGCTGCCTGCTGATCTGAATGTAGAACTCTCAGCTGCTTCTCCATCCCCCTGTCTGCTTGCATGGTGCCATGTTTCCTGCCATGATGATAACGGACTAAATTTCTGAAACCATAAGCCATCCCCAGTTCAATGTTTTCCTGTATAAGAGTTGCTGTGGTCCTGGTGTCTCCGCACAGCAATAGAAATTCTAACTAAGACAGATGGCATACTTAGTTTACCTTAAAAGACTCACCCTGGATACCCCACGAGCTAGAGGAACCAAAGGATGGAGGCTGTGGGGGATTAGCAGTAGGGTGGGCAGGAAGAAGCACACTGAAGGAATAGTTTGCACATGTTGTTGACCATGTGATTGCAATTCTTTACCCGTTTCTGTAGCTCTCTTTATTCTGTGCATTTTCAGTACTACATTTCTGCAGGAAGGAGTCTCTTCTCTAAGTAACTTAGTTATTATTATTCAAAATTTATTAGTATACATCTGCCTGATACAGGACTAGTGTACATAAGAATCTTTTTATAGAAGAATATTATATACTTTGAGTATTTACACTCTTGTATATCTCAGTGCACTCTCTTGTATATCTCAGTGATCTCTCAGATCTCTCAGTCCTGTGACTTGAGTATCCACAAGAAGAGGTGGAGTTGTGACATGGTCATCATGTCCATCCAAAGTGTCATTGTCAAGAGGCGTATGCATTTGTATCACCTATCATACATCTCTCCAACGGCATGAGTAAAACATGCCAGGATCATTCCAGTCTCGAGGCCAAGGAGAGACAAGCAGAACATGGATGGACATCACTAGCCCAGTCCGGCCAGCTCAGCTCAGCCTGGCTTTGTACAATCCCTGAGCTGAGCCTAGATACAGCCAGGTTCATATCCATGTGGCTTGCATCTCTGTGAGGAGACATGGTTGAGATCCTGGTTGTTTAAAACACTGTCTGATATACAGCAGGTAAAATGCCCAGAACTTTAACAGTAGGAAGCAGTACAGTTTCGGAACCTAACTCCAGTGTGAGTCATGGTTCACCTTAATTTTGGTTTTTAGCTTCTTGTGTATATACTCATAGCTAGCCTTAGATAGACCTTTTTTTCTTTTTGATTGTTGCTTGCCCCTCACCTACCTTTCTCTCTCTCGCTCTCTCTCTCTCTCTCTATCTCTCTCTCTCTCTCTCTCGCTCTCTTTCTCTCTCTCTCTCTCTTTCTTTCTTTTGTTCCTGACTTCTCTTTCTGAAGCTAAATGAGGAAGTTCAAATCCATAGTCTAAAAGAATTAATTTTGACTTCTATCCCTTCTCAGTTTTTCCTCCGCAGCCTAATCAGATTCTCACAGTATGTTCTAGCTGAGCGGTGCTCAGGCCTCTCAACAGGAGCCTTCAAGGCCTACCGCTCTGTGTTTCCTTGAAGAGTTCAAGTTAATTTTTTGCCCTAACTGGGTAGATGGGATTTCACTTAAAAGTGGGGAGAAATATAGGGTCAGGGGATTCCCTTGGTTTAGACTGTATTTAAAACGTATTAGTTCTGATAAAATATTTAGCTTTTAAACAACAAATTTAATATGGGGACTAGTGTTTTATTTATTAATGGCAGTTTCAGGAAGACTGGTAGGAGTTGTGCTAAAGTGCACTGTTGTGATTTTACAGAGTATAGTAATTACTGTAATATTTTGTTGAATTATTAATATCTACTGTGCCTGCAGGATCATGAGCTTCTGCAGTTGAATTCATTTCAAGAGTGCCTTTTCCTCTTCTGGTTTTGTTTGGTGTTTCCTTTCCTTTCTTGTACGCTTATAAATTTTTTAGAAAATGGAATTTGGGGCAGAGTTGATTATATTGTATGAAATGCCATTGTTACGACATAAATGTGGGTTGTCAGGAGAGGAGAGAAAGCTCGGCTCTCAGATGATTCCTCTTAGCCAAGAAGCCTGAGTGTAGGGGTGGATTGAGGGATGCTTAGGAAAGTTTATCTGGCAAGAAAGGGCTCATCTGTGTGTCTTATTTTCAGGAACCAAGGATAAGGAATAGTGAGAAATTTGTGTGTGCATAGGAATGTGTGTGTGTGTGTGTGTGTGTGTGGTGTATAGCTCTAGGCAAAGCTGGTCTTCTGTAGATGCAGTTGGTTCCTGTCCGTGTTGAAACAATCCTAGTTACTTTTATTACTTGAGTCAGTAATTGTTACATAGTATCTGATATATGTTCAAATGATACCATTGTGAATGACCTGGGTGACATGCTGAGAGCTTGTAATTGTTACCTAAATGAGCTAAGCTCTGCCCGGATCTCTGTTCAAAGGGACACTGAAGGGCAATCTTTCTGGTGGTAGCTAAGCTGAAATTGAAGGTCAGCCCTCTTCCCGCCCACAGCTAGAGACCTAATGCTGGTATAAATTAACCAGCGTTTGAGATGCAGGCTTTCCTGTTTGTGTTGTGGCAAGGATCAGAATGAAGTCATGCATTAGAGAGGACACTACAAGCTACAAGTGCACAGGCATATTTAGGGGAAAGCTACTGTCATTAAATTATAGAGTTGGTAATATTTGCAACGGGATTTTGAGGGAGAATAGGAAGGACTTTGGGCTTTTTATTTTTATTTTTTTAAGTGAGAAACACATAATTAATTACTTTGGACAACAAATTGTCTTCTCTGAGATCTCTTTAAAGTATAAATTATTTGTTGACAATGTTTCAGAACTGGAAAGAATATAGAATGATCTACTCCCGTTCTTTTCTGGTGTGGAGTTATCATATCATCCAGGCAGTGGAGTATAGACATCAGTGTGCAGACTGCTTACTCCCAGCCCAGAGCCTTTTGAACACAGGATACTTGTAGTGATGCAGATAGGCTTTCTTAGCTGGGAGCACTTGGACCAGAGGTGCCTTGCTTTGAGCCTTAGATCTACCCATGACCAGGCAGCCACATGTGTGCTTTCTGACAAGGTACTATTATGAGACTCTGTTATCTTCCTTACAACATTAGGATAATCTCTATTTTGATGATTATTTTGACTATTTAGATGGTAAGCCTAAAGTGCTTGGCAAGGTGCCTACCCCAATGATAGGAGATATTCCAAATTAGGTACACATGGTCATTATTAGATAAAGAGGTCCTGAAGCTTTGTCTGGCTTCCCGGCCAGTGGGTATGCCTCCAATGAGGCATTTTCTAGTCTTTAAGGAGCTCTGTGTTTTAATGTAGAAGGCAGCCATACTTCATGCTGTCTTTGAGTTCTCTGGTGCTGGGAGAGGAGACAGCCCTGCAGAGAAATTCATGCTCTAGGGGACAGTCCAGTGCTCATCTGAGGAACCAGCCGGGATTCATCCACAACCTTCTCTTTGTCTCTAATCTAAGATACTGTCTGTTCACAACTCCATTTCAGGAATACTTCTCAGGTGACAACAGTTGCTTTTACTTATGGAGTGCAGTAACAGGGTACCATACTGTCCCTTGTGACGGTTAGGTCAGGATGACGATCATTTCTGTCTCTTCATGTGTATATCGTTTATTTGTGTGAGGAAACTTTGAGCATCACTTTTCTAGTTGGTTTGAGAGATATGATAAATTATGTAACTTGTAGTCACCCCCATGTGATGTAAAATTCCGGTCTTTACCCATTCTACTTAACTATATTTTCAGCTGTTATTAAACCTTTGCATTTCTGCTCTCTTCTTACTTTCCCAGGCTCTGGATTAGATGCCATTTTACTCTAGGAATTCAATGTTTTTAGCTTCCATGTAGGAAGGAGGCATGTGACAGACACAGTTTTGTGTGCTTATCTTATTTCATTTGAGATAATGTCTTCCAGGACCTTCCACACTGCTGCAGGTCCATTTTTATGGCTAAGTCATGTTCCGTTGTATGCACCATATTTTTTCCATTCATCTGCTGTTAGATATAGTAGTTGATTCCTTACCTTAATTTTTTACAGGTAATGCTATAGTAAGTATGGGAATATAAGTATATCTTTGGTATACTAGTTTTATTTCCTTTGGATAAATAAATGCCTAGATAATAATAAATAAACTAGATTATGCATAGTTCTATTCTTAATTTTAGAAGAGCCCTGATACTCTTTTCCATAGCAGCTAAATTGAGAACTATTCAGATATTCATACTCATGTGTACAAGAAACACAATTCAATGATTAAGCCACTGAACAGTCCAGTTAAAATGGGAGAATGATCAGAATGTGTTCTCCAAATGAAGGCATACAAGGAGTCTGGAGAGATGCCGCACCTGGGGCATGTAGTGGTGGCCTCACAGGCTTGGGGACTTAAGTTCTGATTCTTAGCAGCATGTGAAAATACATGTACAGTATCATGGACCTGTAACCATAGTGATGGGTGGTGGGAGGTAGAAGAGGTTCATTCTTGACGCTCTCCTGCCAGTCAGCCAAGCTTCAGGGTCACAGAGAAAGCCAGTCTCATAAAATAAAGGTAGAGAGTGAGTGACGATGACACCTGATGTCCTTCTCTGGCCTCCACAGGTACACGCACATGTGCACAAGTTCGTACTTACAAGTACATGTAACATGCTCACACAAAATACTATACACATTTTTTAAAAAGACAGAGAAATGGTTAACGAGTATATGAAGATATACTCAGAATCACATCCTGCATAGAATGGCTATCATTAAATAGACGAATTGACAGATACTGATGAAAACACAAAGAATTATCCAGTCCCTTTAAATGTTCCTTCTAAGAGGACATGGATGGCAGGAGGATGGAGAGCACATTTTCAATGGACAGCAGGTGACTCTAAACTGGGGCAGACAATGCTCATATACACAGTGACACGCCTGTCCTGACATTGCTAAGACAGATTGCTTGCTATCCTGTTTTCAGGTTTTAGCTGAAACTTTATCTTATTGCTTTTTATAGTCTGTCTTGACTGTCTGTGTGCTGATAAGATCACTGTTTTCTATGCATTCACAGCCAGAAGATCAGGGCCACCATGGGCTAGCATTTAGGGAGGGATGGAACTTCAGAGAAGATCTGAAATGCTTCAGAGCCTGGGTTACTTCTCAGCATGAGAGTTTGTACCAACCATTTGCCTGAAGCAAAGCAAGGAAGGCAAGGGGTCCAAGGGGCTGTGTTCAGCCACTGCCCCCTCCCCCATCCTTCCTCTACTGAACAGCGTCTTCCATCCTAACTGTAAAGGGAGCATCCTAAGGAAAGCAGTCTTATATCGCCATTCTTATTTCTTCAATAGTTTTTCAGAAACCTTTGCATTTTAAATTAGATTGTCAAATGGTCAATGAGGGTCTTGTGTACACATTGGGGCTGTTTTGAGAGGTGTTTTAGAGGTCGAGACATACAAAATTCATACTTGTGCTGTTTGCCTATTTTTTCCCACTGTCAGGTGGAGATGGGCTGGTACCAATGGTCAGAGATAGCTGTTTCTTAGCTTGTTCCTATCTGAGCTTTGACAAGCTCCTACAAGGTGAGAGCAAAGGGGTCTCACCCAGGGTTGATTCCAGTCTTTGTTGGTCAGATGCTTCTAACAGGATTTTCTTTGGTTTGGTTAAAGGGGATGTGGGAAGATTGCCGCTTTGTTCTTCCCCCACATTGATTCTTATTTATTTCCATGTCTTAAAAATGTCTAATATGCAGTTGTCATCTGAACCATTTTAAGTATATAATTCGGTAGCATTAATGACATTGTTCTGGAACCACCATTACTATCTAAGTCTGACTCCTTCATGAAATCATAACTCTTAAGCACCTAGGAGATGATTCCCACCATTCTGTCTCTCTCAAGGCAGCTGAATTCTTTTCTCACTCTTTGAGAAAGCTCTTGGATTTTCCACCTCTTCCCTGCAGTCTGCTTTTACCATCCCTTTGCTAGCCATTCTTTTTCTCCTTCATTCCTGAAAGAGAATCGTGAGGTTAGTGTATAGGGGAAGCTTATAGAGTGCTGAGCTTAAGACATAGTTATTTTACCACTGAGTGCATGTTTCTCAGACTTGTTATCATTGACATGATGATTGGCTAGGCAGTTAAATGCTTTCATCATGCCGTCTGTCCTAGTTAGGGTTCTTATTGACCAATTGCTGAAACACCATGACCAAAAACAATTTGGGGAGGAAAGGGTTTATTTGGCTTATACCTGCACATCATAGACCATCGTTAAAGGGAGTCAGCACAGGAACTCAAGAAGAGCTGGAACCTGAATTCAGGAGCTGATGCAGAGGCCATGGAGGGATGCTGTTTACTGGATTGCTCATAGTTTTAGAGGGTTAGTCCATTGCCATCATGGCAGAAGGCAGACAAGCACCAGAACAGTATCTGAGAGCTTTACATCCTGATCTGTAGGCAGTAGACAGCATAAGTGATTGAGTCTGGAGTGAGCTTTTAAAACCTCAAAGCCTACTCGAGTGACACACTTCCTGAAACAAGACCACGCCCACTCCAACAAGGCCACACCTCCTAATCCTTCTAATCTTTCTCAAACAGTTCCACTGTATGGTGTTTAAGCATTCAAATATGTGGACCCCTGGGGCCACCGCAGAATCCTACCTTGAGTGGTTTCTAAAAGATTATAAACTGATTCCTAATTATGTCTCCACACTTTGTTAGGAGTTGACAAAGTACTTTGCTGTTTGTTTTCTGGGAACTTGAAATTTTACCAACAGTAGGGCCAAATGCAAAGTCCTTGGAGTCAGGAATTAGATAGCAGTCACATTGATCAGTCTCAGTGTATCAGCAAACACTGTCCTCCCGTGTTGCAGGAAGGAAATCAGAGGTTCAGAGAGGTACAGCAGTTCCCACAGGGGAACCAGCAGAAATTGCTACCAGAAGCAGAAGCCCACATTGACTCTCTTGTTCCCGTTCTGGAGACTGCTGGCCACCATGCTCTCCCTCTGCCTGATCCGTTTTCACCAGCAGTGCCTCTTGCCTGCTCCCTCTCCTGCACAGTAGAGGTCCTCTCCATCATTAGAGCAAACAGTGGGGGTCTGCTGTAATTAAAGGAAGCCAACAGGGGAAGCAGAGCAGAGCAAGGGGGAAAAGCAGCCTCCAACAAAACATCTCATTTCCCACACAAACTCCCTAACAGCTCCCCCAGTCTATCTGCTTTCAAGGGAAGCCACTGGCATTAAATAAAGCAAAGGAAAACCCTGTAGGACAGTGAGGAGACCAGTTATTAAGTCTCCTTGGGGTGCTGGAATGGGGCTTTACTCCTTTCTGGCCCTCCCTACCCTGCAGTGCAAAACCTGATCAAATATCAAGAGCCGAAAGAGAACTCAAAGGTTATTTAGTTCAACGTCTCCAGGCCACGGGGTCTGCCCATCACCGGACCCTGCAATATCTCCTGACACATCCTTACATGGCTCTCCTCTCTACCCTGTATTTGCCGGACCAAATGATCAGGTAAGAATGGGGAAACATTGAAATGTCTAGCAAGAACAGTGACCACCTAAGCCTGTTGTCGTGTACATCGACTCCGGAAATGTCTAATTAATTCATTTGTCCAATTAGCCCCTTGCTCTCCGAAATGCTTTCTCTTGGTTGCTGAGCAACCAGGATAGACTTTCAGCACAGGCATGCCACTGCTGAGTGAGCCAGTAGCTTTTCCCTTTACCCTGGCCACCCCAGCTTTCTCCTTTTGTATTTTTCTGATGTTCCTGACGTTCAGTAACAAAGAGCATGTCCACCATTCCCCAACTGTCTCACCTTCCCCGGGCCTCATGAATGTGTTTGCTTGTGTGTCTGAACACGTGTGTATCTGTAGGTAATTTTTACATCAGGCATTCGTCACAGACAAGGAGAGTGGTGGAGTTTGCTGCTACACAGAGATGCATTTGCAAAATAATACATTGAGCTCTACTGACTCAATGCTTGAGAAGACCTTTGTAGATTCAGGGTCGAGGGTGGGCTCAGGGGTATGTGGAGAAAAGTGGCAGAGTGACTTTGGGTGACAGGCCATTAGCAAGTGCAGCTTGGCCAGGCAGTGAGTCCATTTATCCCTTGACCAGATCCCAGGCTGGAGTGCACTGTGAACAGTCAACATGAGGGAGGATTTTAAGGTGAGACTGACAGAGGCAGAGTCATCCCAGGAAGGCAGCACAGTCCCATGAGCGATCCTTCCTGAAGCACAGTGCACCCCTCCCTGTTCAAGGGCGGCTGGTGAATACTGGTGGCTGCTTCCCTTTATCTCTCTGTAGGTGAAACCAAATCTGCAAAGCTCACGGTCTCAATTCAGCGTATTGCACCTTTTGGCGCTTAGGTTAGGGTAGGGATCCTTGTCTACTTAGTCACTCAATTCACTCAAAATGACTTTAAAAAATTTAGCTTTCTTTGGGGTGGGAGATGTTTTAGTTTGTACTGTGATGTGTAAGCCAGACAACTTGAGTTCGATCCCTTGCACTGATGGATGAAGCCAGGCCTGGGGCACATCCTTGTAATCACAGCTCTAGGGAAGCAGAGGCAAGAAAATCTTTGGGGCTTACTGGCCAGCCAGCCCTAATCAGTAAGCCTCAGATTCTAATGCGACTCCCAGTCTGGAAAAGCAAGACTGCTCCTGAGGAATGATACTGGAAGTTGGTCTCTAACTTGTAAAGAGAAGTGTGCACGCGCGTGTACACACATACACACACACACAAATTTGTACACATGAGTACATAACTGGCTCTGTTTTCAAATACTTGAAGTTGGTAGAGAGGATTTGCTGAACTAAAGGCTATGGCTTTCCTTTCACCTTGGCCTGTGCGTTTTGCCAGGGGCATGTGCTTATGTAAGGAACAGTTGCCCAGTTGCTTGTTCTGAGAGCTCACGGTTGGGGAAACAAGAGTATCATGGAAGCACCCAGTCTATGTGTTATGGCAAAGGAGCTATGGGGACGGGCTACTGGTAGGGCACATTCCTACTAACATGGCAGCAGATACTGTCATATTCTTGGGGGCTGTACAGTTGCTTGGGAATGTAGCCCTCCAGCCATCTGGCTTTTTTCTTAAACATGCTAAATGCTTTGGTTAAGACCATACTGACATCTGAAAACACTGCCTTCTGCTCTCTGCTATAACAAGAGAGCAGGTATCCCATCTCTAGGCATGTGTGGGCACAGAAGAGAATATGTCAGGTTTCCTGGATGGAAATGACTTCCCTTTGAAATTAGTTCATCAATAATGATGAAGGCTGGACAAGTACACATTCACTGCATGTGGATTTGGCACTTGCTGTGAGCTGGAACTTTCTGGAAGAGGAAAATTTCTGGAAAACCGGCTGCCTGTACATGAAAAAATCACCACGGCACCATCTACAGCTCTAGCCCCTACACCCTCCTGTGGGATCAAGCAAAACCCTCTATGGAAAGGGCCTATTGATATTCACCGCGTGGCCATCACTCAGTTATGCTGAACTATAAGAGGGTAGAGAAAGATCCAGCCAGAGACAATGATTACATTGGCCAGATCTTGCCAAGGCAATGTCTGGATTTATTCACAAGCATTCTCTTCTTTTCATGTATTAGCCATGCCCAACTCTGCTTAGCTTATGGGATCAGATGGGGTCAGGCACATTCTGGGTTGTTTGACCATAGACAGTTGGTTGCTGTTTTCCTGGTAAGATTTTTCTCTACTGCATGCATACTCAAAGCACAGTGATCAAAGTTCTGGTTTCTGTTTGTTTGTTTGTTTGTTTGTTTAAACAAGATACATAGAAGTCTAAGCCTCTGACCAGGCAGAGTCCCTGGATTTTTATTCAGTAACTATTTGTTACTTGACACTTTGGTGGATGGAGCTACTGCCATCTTGGGCCTTTCTAGACCAGAAAGTGTCTCTTCATTCTGTGCCTCTTTGCTTTTTGCTTCTGATTCTTTGGATGAAAAGTGATTTTTGCCTTGGTGAGGTCCATTAAATATGTTCTTTTCCAAATCGGACTGCCAGTGTCCGATGTGAAGGACTGGGCCTTTCCTTCCTTGCCATCCACTGAGTGATTTGGTTTCCCATTTTCTGGAGGTGCCCACACGCATGATTTCCCTCTCTTCTTGTGTAAGGAGGCAGGTCCATCTGGTGCCAGATTTCATTCAACCCTGCAACAATCCCTCCTTTATGACATCTTTGCTCATCACCATGGAAACATTTCACCAAGTCACAGAGACTGGATTGTGGCATCATGGCATCAGGCAGCATGGGAGGAGGGGGGAAGGGAAGTTAGGAGAGGATTGAAACTGCTAGGGTGGATGAAAGGCCTATAAAATACTCAAGTTTAGAAGGTTTTGGTTAGGAACCTTGAATGTAGAGCATAAGCAACCAGGGAGCAGGTCTCATCCATGAGGAGAAGGAGGATGAGGGGGAGGAGGGGAAGGAGGGAGAGGAGCAAAAAGAGGAGTAGGAGGAAAAGAAGGAGGAGGAAGAGAACAAGAAGGGGAAGGAGAATGAGGAGTGTGAGGATGAGGAAGAGGAGTGTGGGGAAGAGGAGGAGGAGGAAGAGGAGAAAGGGGAAGAAGAGGAAGAGGAGAAGGGGGAGGAAGAAGAGGAGGGGAAGGAGGAAGAAGAAGAAGGGGAAGAGGAGAGAGAAAGACAGAGGAAGAGGAGCAAGAAGGGGAAGGGAAGGAGGAGGAGGGGGAAAAGTTATTTCTCTGGTTATTGATCTTGGACTCTGACTCTGCTTAATATGGGTAAAATGAAAATAAATAATTTTTATGAGACATCTCCTATACTGTGTAGTTCTCATTTGGCATCTGAAAATCTCCATGGACTGTTGGATGGTGGAGGTTAACTAACCTTCCTGGGGTTACACAGAAAAGTGGCGGAGCTGAGACTTAGAGGCAGCCAATGTGAACTGTGCTCTTAAACAGCTTTTAGCGCTCTCTCTCTCCCTCCCTCCCTCCCCACCCCCCTCTTTCTGTGAGTGTATTAGTATATGAGTATACTAGTGAGTGTGTGAGTGTACTAGTGAGTTAGTGTGTGAATCTTAGTGTGTGAATGTGTGAATGTGTGAATGTGTGAGGGTGTATTGGTGAGTCAGTATGTCTGTATTTTGCTGAGTGTGTGAATGTGTGTAAGTATATCGGTGGATGTGTGAATGACTGAATATATGTGTTTGTGATTGTATTGGTGAGTTAGTGTGCATGTGTGAGTGTGTGTGTGAGTGTATTAGTATGTATATGAGTGTGAATGGGTGTGAGTGTATTAGGGTGTTAATGTATGTGACTGTATTAATGAGTATGTGTGAGAATATTTGTGAATGTATGAGTGAGTGAATATGTGTTTGTGAGTGAACTAGTGAGTTAGTGTGAGTGTGTGAGTATATTAGTGAGTTATTGTGAGTGTGAGAGTATGAGTGTGCATATGTGTGTATAAATTAATATATATTTAAATATATATGCAGGTACATGTTTAAAATAAAATATACGGTTAACATTGCAATAGATGTCATAAAGAAATCAAGAGTTTGCATCAGTGAGGAGGTACCAGAGGGTGAGTGGGGATGCCTTATGATAGTCATTTGGACCCAGGTCTGATGGGGGACAGGCACGCTTGTGTATAAGGCATATACTTATCCATGCATGTCTGCCTGAGAACTCTACTAGGCTCCCCTGCCAGCTCCTCTCCCTTGCTCCTTGAGACCCAGTTTCCCTTCTGTCTTCCCTCCTTTACTGCATCCTTCCTCCCAGCTTCCCCTCTGCCTGCCCCATACCCCCTTTATACAGGGGTGCCTGTGGGGCGCCAGTGAGATGAAACATTCTCTGTCTCATCTCATGGTTTATCCAAAGACTAGGCTAGGTCTGCAATAATGGATAGTACTCCTGCCCCCCTTTCCAGGAAAACAAAAACAAACCACCACCTCCACCACCACCACCAATAACCAAAGAAAAACAGGCCTTTGATGGTTAAACTGTTGTTTAGCTGACTTTTCTTATCCAGCTTTGGCTGCTAAATGGATAAATAACAAAGGAACCTTAAAATGATAACAAAAGAAAACAATAGGCAACCCAGAGCAAATGGCTAAGTCTGGGTAGCACAGGGCTTGGTTGTGGTTATTGTTTGTGTGGTTCTGTTCCTGCATTAGCTCTCTGCTTCTCAGGCTCTGACGCCGTGGGTTTGCTATGGGTCATCTCTGGGACCTGCTGTTCTGGTTCCCACTTGGTACTGGCCACATACAGTCTACAGGAACCTGCTGTTCATGGCTGTCACCTTAATGAGCTTTCCCTGGCTCTTCTCGGTCTCTGTGGTGTTTGCTGCTTGAATTCGGGGGCGGGGCGGGGGGCGGGCTCATTGCACTCTGAGGCCTTAGGATTGGACAGCTCTCTGTTTGGTCTGCAAATAGACTTGCAGACTTGGCTGAGCACCTTGCTGGTTAGAGCTCTGCTATTATAGTGTTGTGGCAGTGTGTGTGTGTGTGTGTGTGTGTGTTTTAATTAGCAGCCACATTTAACACATTTACAATCCATGTGTGCCTGTCCTAGGATGTACAGTAACTCAAATGACTATTGATGGGAGCTACTGGCCCTGTTATAACGGTTCTATCAGAACCATTTATGCCTGGCCTATAGAGAACCACTAAATGACTTTAAAGCTTCTTCTATTTCAAGTGATCCATGTGGGAATCGTATAAGGAGTTAGTTAAAGCCATCAGCTTTGGAGTAACTAAACAAGGGTTTGAATGTTGGTTCAGCCTCCTATAGTTATAGGCTCTTGGATTAATAATTACATTCTCTGCATTTAGATGTCTTCACTGACAAAATGAATATGCATCTTAGTATCTACTATGGGAAGGTTGGTGCTCAGAATCAGTACAACGCACCTGGGATGTTACATCCTCACGTCTGTCTTATATAATATCCTTAAGTGGCCGCTTGTACCATTTGCACTTTTTCAATATGAACAAAACTTTTTTTCTATCTCAGCGACACACTTGAATTATAATGCAGATGATATCTATGCTTTCATGAATTGAAAGCAGGAGTCACAACAATTGGCGTTTTAATTTTACATCATTTACAAGCACCCAGGTTGAAGGAGCCTAGTTCCAGCCAGGAACCAGTTCTGAGGTTTCTAATATAGTAGACATGTTTTTCTCATGTGTCCCTGACACCTTAAAAACAGATGTAGTCTCCTGCCTCAAATAGCAACTATCTTGAGATGGCACTAGTACCAGAGCAGGAAGTTCAGCCTGGTCGAGTGAGCAGACAATGCCTGCATGCTGGCTGGGTGAAGGAGACAGCTCTTTGTGGTGGGGAAAAGCATCATGAGATAGTCCTACCATGGCTATCTAGCTCTCTGATCCTCCAGAATCCAGTTCACCTTTTTAGTTTCTGAATTCTCAGGTAGAGAAAAATAAAAGGTGGTGGCTACAAGATTGTGTTCTCCATTGTTTTCACTGATGTATATGTGTATATACACACATACGTGAGAACACACATGTAAAATATTTTTAT
This sequence comes from Arvicanthis niloticus, assembly GCF_011762505.2. Taxonomy (NCBI): domain Eukaryota; kingdom Metazoa; phylum Chordata; class Mammalia; order Rodentia; family Muridae; genus Arvicanthis; species Arvicanthis niloticus. The sequence continues at coordinate 154,621,198 of NC_047658.1, forward strand.
TGTGGTAAAATACTCAACATAAATAAACCATTTTTAATCCTTGTTTGGTATTGAGAGTGCATCCAGAGCCTGGCACATGCTGGACAAACTGTCTACCACTGAACTGTATCTGTCTGCTTTTAACAATTTCAGAGTCTATTGTTTAGTGGTATTAAATATATCACAATGGTGTGTGGTTTTATTACCACCCACCTGAAATCCAAAATGCTACAAACTCTAAAACATGTGAGTGCAGGCATGGTGCCTCTTGTGTGGATTTGGTACCATTTGACTGTACCTAAAACACATATAAAACATGAATAAATTCTGTGTTCAGGTTTATGTCTTATCCATGTCATAAATTCATTATATATATGCAAATATTCAAAACTAAAAAAAATGATACCATAGTCACTTCTGATCTCAAGTGTTTTAGATAAGGGATTCTCAATGTGCATTATGTAGCTATTTTCTGTTACTGTGGGGGATTTAGTTAATATCTTAAAGTTATAACAATCTAACTTGAATTTATACCAGCTTATCTTCAATAGCATGCAAAAAATAACCCTATCTTTATATGTGTGTGTATGCTAGAAAGTAAGTTAACAATTCTCTGAAATGCAGCTAGAGGCGACAGAATTTCATTGCACATTTCAGTAGAGTTTTTATACATGATAACACTGATGTTACCTCACTACTCAAACAAGATTAAGACATAGCGCCCCAGAAAGCTTCCTGTGACCCTTTCCTCTACTGAGATATGATCAATATTTTGATTTGTACCAAGTTTTACCTATTCTTAAGATTCATATACGTAGACTAATGCAGTGTGGCAGGAAACTGCTTACACAGGGCTCTGACATGGTTCCAATGGCTCTGCTGCCTGATTGTTGTGTCTTTCTGAATTTCTACCCTTTGGTTACCCTGAGTATAGACTATGCCCAGTAGCTCAATTATAAAAATGATAACACAGAGAGATGGGAGATAAATTCTCTGGTTATCTGTAAAGGCTTTAGCTTTACTTTGCAGCCTTTCTGTCTGGCTCTCCTTCATTATTGTGATAAAGCCCACTGCCATGCTGATGGGGTTCTATTGGCACCATACAATGAAGAATTGGGGCCCGGTGGCTTTATGTGTGAGCTTGGATGCAAATCTCCAAGTTGAGTATGGAGACGATGGTAGCCAGGGTGACATCTTGATTGGAAATTTGTGAGAAACTCCGAGCTGGAAGATCTAACTGAGCCTCACCGAATTACTGACAGGCAGAAATTAGGAAACACAAAGTATCGGTTGTTTCAAGACACTCTGTTTCAAAGCAATTTATAACACAGATTCATTAGTACACACAAAGGCAAAGGTAACTACTGTGCAGAGTTTGTTCTCTTCAGAGTCTGATTTATACCACTTGGAATTTTATCTCTACAATTTATTCCTGTGGGCATCTTTGCTTTGTATAGTGTTATAGTATAGATATACTCAGGCTCTTTTATTATAGTATAATTAAAGATACCTATAATTAAAGGACATCTGTTTCGTTCCAAATTTGAGCTGTATTTGAATCTTTGTATATTATTTTGGCATATGCATTCATATCTCTTGAGTTTGCATCTAATATTGGGCTGAGTGGCCACAGAGTGGACGTAAGATCCTCTAATCAAGTTTCCAAAGTCTTTATATGAGTTATACATCTCCCAGAAATACATAGAATTCACAATTATGCCACATTATTGCCACACACACACACACACACACACACACACACACACACACACACACACTATTTTAGTCATCTTGGCAGGTGTAGTAATGTGTCTCAGTGTAGTATTTGATTTGATTAATGGCAGATGTGGAGCAATATTCCTATGCTAGGAGATCCTCATTAGCAAAATGCCTGTCCATGTATTCTGCCCATCTTGTATTATATTTTCTATTCTCAAGCCAGATTTGTCCTAGTTCTTTATAGCTCGGGTGTATAGTGAGGTTTTTGGTTTCTTTCAGAAACACAGGTAAGAATATGTTTTTGTTTTAATCTCAGATGTGGGATTATGGGGCTGCATCTCATTGTCCACAGCAGCTGACTTACTGTGGACATGCTGTGACATGATTTGCTTCATGCTCTAACAGAGGTGTAATTTTGCAAGCAGCAGATAGTTTCTGAGATTGGGTGATATTTGGAATTCTGGGGACTTATGAAAGGATGAGAATGCTAAAATCTGATAGGTGGGCTGCTGTTGGTTGTTGGCCGAGGTTTGTTTAGTCATGTGCAAAGAAGAAGGAAAAGGAAGAGGAGGAGAAAGAAGAAGAGGAGGAGGAAGAAGAGGAGGATGAGGAAGAGGAAGAAGAGAAGGAGGAGGAAGAAAAGGAGGAGGAGGAGGAAGAAGAAGAAGAGGAAGAAGAGGAGGATGAAGAGGAGGAAGAAGAGGAAGAAGAGGATAAGGAGGAGAAGAGGAAGAAGAGAAGGAGAAGGAGGAGGAAGAAGAGAAGGAAGAGGAGAAGGAGGAGGAGAAATAATTAAATATCTTGACAGCAAAAATCAAACTTGCCCCAAGGAACTAGATAGCCCTAATCAGCAGGAAGTTGTCTAACAATAACACCACTCCCTTTCCAACTCTTGACTATATTTAGAGATCTTTGTCTTTTCTTCTCTTTTTTTTCTTCTATCTAGTGTTAGGAGGTTGAAAGGATGGAAGGAAAAGAGTGGAGAAAATTGGAAGAAACTAGAACCCACAAAGCAGGAAAAGACAGGTGACGGGGTGGGAGTTCTTGCCAGATGTACTGATTAGAGATACCTTGTTAAATTGCACTTCATATTTTGGTAAGAAGATGGACTTAATCTAGATGAAATGTAGTTTATTGTTTTTTCCTTTGTCTTTTACAAGGTTTTCTAAAAAAAACTTTATGGCTTTAATTGTGACATCTATCTGGATTTTTTTTCTTTTATGTGTTGGGTTTATGTGAGTTAAAAAAAAATGGATCAAATTCCTTTACTTACCTAGAACTCCAAACACTTCTGATTAAGGGATGGCTTCTGTTGCAAACCAGCTCTCGTGCATGTGCCTTTTAGTGACTTCTCTACTTGGTCCATTGAAATTATTGTTTATCTTGGCACTAATTCCCATGTTGCCCCCATATTGCAGTTTTATAATGAATACAATTCTTCAGTAATTTCCATTTGTCAGCCCAGTCTTTCCATCTTTCTTCTTCTCCTTTTTTTGATTGTCTTGGCTGTTCTAGACTCTTTGTGTCTCCAGATACATTTGAGAATCAACCTCTCAGTTGCTCCCCTAATGCCTGCAGGGATTGTAGGTTGGGAGTACATTATATAAATCAATCTGTGGAAGAAATTGCTGCTTAATTTTCTTTAATTTCTTTTCAGTGTAAAGATCTTATAACCCTTTCAAAAGACTTATTCCTAGGAGTCTGATACCTTTTGATATGATTTTAAAGAGGGGATTTAAAATAATTCATTTCAGGTTTCTTTCTTTTTGCCAGTGTTCTTCTCAGCTTCTTGTAGATTTTCTTTGCATACCATCATAGTATCTGTGAATAATGAGCATTTTGAGCCTCCCCCCCCCTTTGCTTCATACTGTTCATTTTGTTTTCTTCCCTTATTGCACAGGTTATGACCTCCTTGTTGTGTGAATAGAAGTGATGATCCTGGCCATCTTTCTCTTGTTTCTGAGTTCAGGGGAAGATGTTCAGATCTTCACTGGGAACCATCATGCTTTCTGTAGGTAGTTATAGATATCTTTTATTTGAACACAGATAAAAAGACTCTTTCAGGTCTAACATTTGACAATGTCTCTATATAGAAAGGATAAAAGAGAATATGTAGAAAGAATACTAATGGTGTGTAGGTAAGAACAGGAGCAGCAAGGCGGGAAGAAAGCAAAGGACTGTGGTACAAAAGAGCTTAAGGGGAGGATTTATGGCCTCCTCACTCCCCCCAAGTTCTTTGCTTTCTAAGAGCTGAGATAAATTGGGATAGGATCATAGCTAGTAAGGTCCGGAGTCCAGGTCTTCTGGCCACCAGGACCTCATTCTTCCTACTACAATGAGAGGAGGAGAATAAATTAAAAGGGAGGTCCATAAGGAAGAGAGCAGAGTCTTCAGAATGCTGGTGTACGTGTGTGGTATTGTATCCTATTCCATCATTCTCCATCTTTCTTTCTGTCTCTTTCCTAACCCCTGTCTCCATCTTATCTTGACTTTGATCTTGGATTTCGTTTCTATCTCAGATCCAGATCAGGTAGTGGCACATGGCTTCTTTTTCCATCTGTTACAGTCTTGGGAGGCTCCTCTGCCCTGGGCTGCCTCTGTTTTTAATTCAACTTCTGAGACACCCATTACATAATGCCAGTTGACCCTGGTCACTCAAATCAGTGACTTGGGCATGAGATTAATGACTATGTCTGGGCCCTTCTTGGATTCTTGGTGGCATCACCTCTCTGAATCACAGCTTCCAGCAGTCACTAGTGATTCTGGGATAAGAGAGGTGAGTAACCTTCAGAACATAGTGAAGGTTGAACCAATTCCTCATGCCTGAGAACTCAGATACTCATGCTGGCAGGGCAGGCTTATGTCTTATGAGGGGGACTCTGTTCTGTGCCTAACTTGGGAAGGGTGGGGCTCCAAGTGGCTGAGCTTCCTGCAGCATGCCATTTTTTCCTGCTAGCTTGCTTTCTTCCATGCAGAGCCCAACCCAAAGTTTCCATTTGTTAGTCTTGATTGAATTAGAATAGTTCCATAGAAAGTGAAAAAAAATTAAAGCCAAAGCCATCATTTAAAAAGATTAAAATGCAAAATAGAGAAGAGTTTATCCTTTTGTTTGTTGAGATAAAGTTCTACTGTGAAACTCTGGCTGTCCTTAAAGTAACCATGAAGACAAGGCTGACCTTGAATTCACAGAGATGCCCCTACCCCAGCCTCCTGAGTCATGGCAGTAAAAGCATACACCACCACATAAGACTTAGTTTGCATGCCTTTAAAAATGTTTTGAAAATTTTATGTGTATGTGTGTATTTGTGCATATGTGAAGGAGTGTGTATGTGTGAATGTGTGTATGTGTATATGTGTTATGCAGGTGTTGTGTGTGATTGCATACTCTAGGCTTTATGTATAGAGGTCAGAGTTCAACTTTGTAGGACCAGTTTTCTCCTTCCACATGTTCATGGGCTCCATGGATTGAATTCAGGTCCCCTGGCTTGGAAGAGAAGTGTCTTTATGAGCTGATCCATCCCACTGACCCAGGTTTTGTTTTTAAATATTTAGGATGCTGCTTTGGCTGATAACTTTAATCTGTCATAATTGTCTGTGAACCAGGAACATTTGTTCTGTATCTTAGAACCCTTTTTGAGGAAGAAGCTGAGAGCTGGGGTGCAAAGTTTGGCTTTCTTCACTGAGGAAGCATGGGCCACCTCAGGTCAACTGGTCTGTCTGTGAGAGCGGTTGTGTCAGAGGGTAAAGTGTGGTGGCAATGGGACCATTGTCCTGCCATACTGTACATCAGCAATTGTTACTCCACTCTACATCTGTGGTCAGTGCCTTAAACTGGCCAGTTTTTCCTCTTGAGGCTGACCTTCTGTGGAAGTGTGTATGATCCAGCAACATCTATCCTATTCCTGAAATCAAAACAGAGATGGGGAAAGAGATGAAGAAGATGAGAGGAAGTGGAAGAGAGAAGAAGGGAATAAAGAGGAGAAAATGAAAAGGAGAGAAGAGAGTAGAGGAGGAGGAAGAGGAGGAGGAAGAAGAGGAGAGAGAGAGAGAGAGAGAGAGAGAGAGAGAGAGAGAGAGAGAGAGAGAGAGAGAGAAGAATGAGCAGGCACAGGAGTGGGACTCTGCACATATAACTGCAGAGCAGTCCCTCAGCACTGTTCCATCTCTGAGAATTAAAAAATTCCCTCCTCTTAAATATCCTTTTAAAATGTGAGGGATGATACGCAACTAGAAGTTTGTTTAAGTATTAGACAAACCAGTTTTTTGGAACTTGATTTGCAGGTGTGAAAGAAGCAAGATTGATGTCAGATATACACCTGTACATGGTCTTCAGACGAATAAACAACCATGAGGTTCCTAAAATTTAATTTCTTAACTAGATACCCATCCTGTCAGGCAGCAACAGTGCACCCTTTCAAAAGAAGCTGGGCCTGATTGTAGGTCTACAATCTCAGGTACTGATGAGGCTGATGTAGGAGGATCGATCACAAGTTCAAAGCCTACTTGGGGTACAGTGAGTTCTTGGCAGGCCCTGGGATTTAGCAAGACTGTGTATCAAAAGGCAGAGAAAGGTTACAGAGTACATCTCAGTATGTGGGAAAACAAAAGAGCCCCTCCTTAGCATACAAGAGGCCTAGGTAAGGCAGCTGCCATGAAGGGAAGGACCTCAGTGTTTCCTGAGTTTTAACTCTCTGCCCAGTGCTTTTAGCTTGCTGGCTTCAGTGAGCCGGTGCTCCTGTGGACAGTGACAAGAGGCTTAGTCCTGTGCTGCTATAGATAAGCAACTGTTACTCTCCATGTAAGGAGGTTCTTATGTCTTTGTAGTTAGATGGCATGGTAGAGGAAACTTCCTGCCGGGTGACTTACTTCTAGAGTTCAGACCTGAGAAGGCAGTTATTAAGTGAGTTTATACATGTGAGGCTCTGAACGTAAGAGCCACACAGCAATTATTCTACCAGTATTAGTGAGTATTACTATTGAGAAAAAACAGAAGTAAAATTAAAGCCCATCTGTGTCCAGTAACCCACTCCCTAGGGTAACAGAGTAGCATTTAGTATGAAAATATGCAGGGTGAAAAAGCAAGAGACTGGGGTGACCTTTGTTTTAAAGCATTTTACAGTTTCTTATGATATTGCAGAGTATGATCTCATGGAAACACACACAGGAGTTGTTTTCCCCAGTGTTAGCCTCCTAAGGCGAGGGCCCAGCTCTCCCAGCAGCCTCTGCTCCTGGGAGCATTGATGAGCTAGAAATATAATGTTGAAATACTTGGAAACACACGGAGTCAATTGTGAGCTTTGATAGCCCCTACAACTAATGGCATCTGAAGTTTAAAGCATTCATAGAAACACGGCTCAAGGCCCTGGTCTTTTATTCCTGGTGCAGGGTTTCAGTGATCAGTTCTCAAAGCTCAAGATAGATGAGTCATTCAATGTTATTCAAAGATGGAGACACACATAAGGGGGGACCCTGGCCCTTTGCTCTGAAACAAGCCATTCATAAACAATGTAGGCTAACTTAGAGAAGACAGTCTGGAAGCTCCATTTGGAATGCCTCTGTGTAGAAGAAGCATAGGGATCTTTTTCTCTGGCCAGAGGGTACCAGTTTGGTGAGTGATAGGCAATAGCAGGGATGCTGATTTCTGTCAGGCTAGAGGATGGTCTTTGCCACAGGGAAGCATGAACAGCAATTGGCTGGCTTTTCTGGAGTCAGTGTGCCTGAGAAGTGGAGTCTCTTTCTAGTGAGAAGAGAATTAAAGGATATTGGCTGGACCACACAGGCCTATTAGAGCTGCTGAGACCCTTGTCCATCTTGAAAGATGGCCCACCGTTCATCAAGCATACCCTGCGTCACAAACACCACAAGGTGCTTCTCCAGTCACGTGCCTAGCACTAGAGACAAGGAACAGAAAGCAAACACTCAAGCAGCTGGAGGAACTTGCCTAAACACACGTTTTCTGTTCTCAGTAATCTCTTAAAACCCATGTTGCCAAATGCACCCTCTTCACACCTAGTGCATTTTCCTCACTGAAATAAATGTCATTTGAGTAGAGCATTCCTGCTTCAAACCAGCCTAAGCCTGAAGCATAGGTTTTTGCCTCAGTCAGCCAATACTCTCTCCCCTTTCTGGCAGAGTCCTTGCCGAAGGCTCTTCAGCACAGCATCCCATTTCTTTCTTTCCCTTGGTGGAGGGTTCTGGAAAGCCTTCTGTTGACCTTCTTTTAATTGCTAATAATTATTCAATTTTATATAGCCTGGGGTGATAAATATTCATGAGCAGCAGAGTGTATGAAGATCTGGCACTGGAACCTATCGTGCTTTTTTTTTTTTTTTTTTTTTTTTTTTTTTTTTTTTAATTAAAGTGAAACACAGATTTAAGTGCAACAAAAGGACAAAAAAAGATGTATACATCTCTGTTCTGTTTCGGTCATGCTGTGAGGCTGTGTGGGAGGCAGCCAGCAGACACTGACCTGGGCACTGTGATGTTTTACGTTTTATAAAGAAGATGCTTAAAACATCTGCATGGGCCAAGTTAATCCATTCATCCACAGAACTATCCATTAATTCTCCTGGTATACATGTGCAGGTCGCTTCTGAAAACCTTTACAGTACCTTTCTGAGGGTCACTGCATAGAACAGAGATTCCCATAGGACACATGGTCTGGCCATGGGTGAGACAAATGAGTGAGCCAGCCAGGTCAGAGCTGCATGGCAAATGCAGGCAAGCGGCAGCCAAACTGAGCAGGCAGGTAAGTTGTAGCCTGGATAGTAGCTATTCTGTTTTGTGGATGGCAAAATGTCCTGACTTCAAGGCATCTTTCTTACTTCCGTGGGACTCACTCCCATCGTGCCCAAGACATGGGCATTATCCTAGAGAGGGTATCTACAAGATGACCCCAAATGCTTGGGGCCAAACTCAGCTCTGGTACCTCAGCAGTTGTGTAGACTTGGGTGAGCTATTTCACCTCCGTGTGCCCTAGTTTCTTGGGTTAGCTTTCCATTCCTTTGGCAAATACTTGAAAGACGTGATTTAAAAGGAAAGATTCAGCTTGGCTCATGGCTTCTGAGGTTTTACTCTGTGAACAGCTGGCTCCTTTGCTTTGGGCCTGAAGTAGAACAGACTATTACTGTGGCAGGAGTGTGGTGGAGATTGCTCAGTGTGTGGCTGCTGAGGAGCAGATAGGATGGTAAGGGGCTTGGAATAAGATAAAACCCCAAGACCATGTGACTAGTGACCCCTTCCTCCAATGAATGCTCACCTCTGAAAGTTGTTACCACTTTGCAATGTAGCCATCAACTTATGAATCCATCTGTGGATTAATCAATTGACTTAGGTCAGAGGCTTCATGAGCCAATAGCCTTTCAGAGACTAGATCTAGCAGCTGAGGTATCAAGCCTTCCAAATTGTGTGTGTGTGTGTGTGGGGGGAACAACTCTGCTGACATTCAGATGGAAACCATAACATCTCATCTGTACAAATAGATGATCAACATCTTATCTTCCTCATGGGACTGTGGGCAGGCTAAAGTAGACAAAGCACCTGAGTGGAACAGAACAGTCCCTGGCCCATGGGATGTGCTGGAATGTAGACATGTTGGCTGTTACTGCTACTTGTATTGAGACCGTTGTCTATGACTCTGGGGCATCTTTACTGCTGTAGATCACAGTTCTCTGGTGGGCTCTGTCCAGATTTTGCTCCATGAAGAGGCAGATAAATTGCAGGTGAGTCCCAGGTGAGGTTAGCAGACACCCTTGAGAGCTTTTATCAGGTATATTTAAGACGACCTGATAGGATTATATGCATGCCTATAATCCTGGCATGTAAGCTACACAGGGGCAGGAAGATTTTGCAAGTTCAAGGCTAGCCAGGTCTACATAGTAGGCTCTAGACTAGCCTGGACTGCATTAAACATAAAGAGAAGACATAGCAAGACAGGAAAAAGATAGGGCCACAGCAGGCACCCTCCAAAGGCCAGCCTCGGGACTGATAGGAGACCTCTGCATATCAGGAAGTGTTGGCAGAAGCAATGGTATACTCCCCAAATCCTCAGCCGTGGATTCTCCCCACAGTTCCTTCTCTGAGGAAGATGAACTCCTGCGTGGGTATAACTCATGTCCCATTCTGTGGTCTGCATTTCCCACTTTAAAATGGTAAATGTGAGTTTTATTTGTAGTACATGTCTAAGAAGATGCTGAGGAATCATCCCAGGGACTCTCTTCAAGTAAACAAACCCACTTCCTGGAGAGGCGGTTGCTTTTTACAGCTGCAGAGGTGAGGAGAGAGGAGAACCCACCATCTCTCCCATGTTCTGGCTCCAGAGACATCCCCATCCTCCTTCTCTATCTCTGGCTGTATCGTGGGGGGACCTCTGAGACTCAGCTCCCAGCATCCTCCATGAAACACGGCCAAGCTTGCCTTCCTTATATCAGTTGCCATTGTATTTATTTTAAGTGAGAAATAATGGCTTGCCCGGGGCAGTGGATGGGAGGAAAAGGCCATAGTGTCCTGATTGGTGGGATGAGTGTTGTAAGTTGATTTTCTTTCTAGGTTCTGGTTTAAAGTCTTGTCTTAGCCATATTTTTCCAAATCACCAGCCCTTCCTGACCCTGAATTCCTCATCAGTTGTGAGGGGACTCATCAGAGCTGAGCCTGGGTCCTTGTCATGACCAGTGATGAAATGATGGGCAAAGTTATCACCCTCATGATGTTTCCTGCTTCCTTACCTACTTTGTCTTTCCATAGCATAGCGCCAAGGTCTCAGGGCCTTTGCACTGACTGTTCTAGCTCCCTAGAATGTTCTGTACCCACAGAGATGTGTGGTTCATTCTGCCACCTTTTCTAGTATTTACTTAAGCTACCTTCTCAGGGAGACCTGCTGTGGCAGCACCGATTAAACTGTGTAGTCTTCCGCGCCCTTAACCTTCTCCCTGTGCTCTGCTCTCCACCCTTATATGGATGTCTCCTACTGCCCAGATTACCACTTTGTCTTTTGGATTGCCTGTTGCCTCATCAGAATGAAAACTCCATGAAGACAGAGGGCGTATTGGTTTACCTCAGATCTCTCAGGGTGCATTGCTTGAGTGGGTCAGACATGACAGCAGTAGGGGGTTATAGCAGGGGAAACACTTGAGCAAGCTCCTGGCTCTTCTTCATGTCTACAGAGCTAGGAGAAGAGATGGCCACTCCAGAGAGCAGTGTGTTTGCTTGGGAGAAATCTTCAGGTTGACTTAGGAGGGGCTCATATTTCAACCTGGTCCCCAAGTAGGTCCCTGATAGTTATTTGGTGAATAAAAAAATATGAGCTCCATCCCGTCCTTCTGCTTCTATGGCTCCTTTTTCTGTAGGAAGGAGACAATGGCGTAAATCCCTTGCAAGATTGTCTGTTATAGGCATCCATTCAATTCTGAATAAAGCTGAGATTGTGTAAGTGCTCAGCAGGTTACCCAGTATTTTAAAGTGTTCTTTTAGGGCTAATGCTCTAATTCTAGGTAGAAGGATGCCTACTATGGGACTCAGGTTAAGCTGTCAAGTCAAACTGTCATAAAGATAGTGGTTTGGTTAGCACTACCTGCCCTGCAATCTGCCTTGGAGTTATACATTTTGCAAATGTACAAATTGTTAACAATTTGTATGCTGCTAAGTCTTTGGAGAATAAATGTCCATGGAGAAGAGTATTTATTCAAAATGATTCCTGTGTTAAGAATCTCAGATCCTTTGGGTTTGAAATCATAAGAAAGGTTGAAATCTTGATTCAAGCTAGGGACTAGTCTTGGGGGTAGATGTTCATGAGGCAGTGTCTAAAGCCTTTTGCCTCTCCTTCCAAGTATAGCCAAGACCTGGTCCACCTCTTATCCTTTTTTGATATTATGGGCAACTTGCAGGCTGTTGGCTCTTAGCCAGGGTTCTGGGGATTTTCAGAGTATCTCATCATACTTTGGCCCAGGTCCTCTATGAGCTCAGAGGAAAGTCTTAATGTCCCGGGACTAGGGACAGTTGCTTTTACTCTGCCTCTCTCAGACACTTCTGTAAAGAACAATTCAGGTCAAGGAGACACAGGACCTGGGTACTGAAGAATCCAGAAAACCAATGAGGGCTTGCAAAAAGAGAAAGCTTTGATGATTTGAGGGCCTAGTTCTCAAACAATAACTTTGAAAGTGTGGTAGTTTGAATAAGAATAGCCCCAAAAGGCTCACAAATTTGAATGCTTGGTCACCAGGGAGTCGTTCTATTAGGAGGTGTGGCCTTGTTGGAGTATGCATGGTCTTGTTAGAGGAAAGTGTGTCACTGGGGAAGGGCTTTAAGGTTTCAGAAGACCAAGCTAGATATAGACTCTCTCTTGTCTTGCTGCCTGTGGATCTTGAGGTAGAACTCTCAGCTCCTCCATCACCACATCTGTCTCTGTGCCACCATGCTTCCTGACCGTGAAGATAATGGACTAGACCTTGAACTGTAAGCAAGCTCCAATTAAAGGCTTTCTTTTATAAGAGTTGTCATGTTCATGGTGTCTCTTCACAGAAATAGAATACTGACTAGGATGGAGAGTAAACCTTTGCTTACCCCCAATCCTTAGGAACTAGTCTTGTTAGGGCCAGAACATGGATGCTTCTCAGTAATTTGGATTCAGACAAGCTCTGTCTAGAGTGAGCCCTGGATGACTGACTTCTGATAGTTCTCATACTTTTTTTTTTTTTTTTTTAATGGGGAGAAGGAGAGGAGCCAGCTGAGAGCCACCTGGCGGGTCCATGCAGCTTCTGAACACTGTCTTCCTTCTGCATGAGTCCTGATGGGGGGGGGGGGGAGGGGAGGAAGGGGGAGGAGGTGAACAGTGGTGAAGTTCCTTCTGCATGAGTCCTGACAAGGGGGAGGTGAACAGTGGTGAAGCATGCTGCTTCCCCTTTGCCTTGACATTCTGCTGCTGCCTCTGTTTTTGGTGTCAGCTTGTGTTTCTTACTTGTCTCGCCAATAGCTGCTTGGAGGGAGATGGAGAAGCTAGATGTGGTAATTATGGGGTGTCTAGCCATAGGATTCAGAGCAGAGACACTGAGTAACACTGATAGGCATCAAGCTCTGGATGGATCCCTCCACATACCTTGTCAGTCTTACTGGATAGATGATGGTCAGCCGGCTTACTCCATCAGCATGTGCCTTTATGCGTACCTTTTCCATCCTCAGAGTTCTGTGTGAAACACATGATCGCTCTAGATTTTCACACTGTGGAAAGAACCTGAGAGATCCTGCAGAGTTCCATACTGGGCTCTGTAGAAAGTTCTGTAGATAACAGAGAATCACGTTAGGATGGTCTATACATGAGCTGGAGCAAGAACTGAGTCTTAAAGGCTCCAGGATTCAAGGCAGTGAATCCTAGTGGTTCAGCTTTGGCCCCAGCCTTCTGTTCTTGCCTCTATCCAGGGAGGGCCCTGGACTAATGAAGGACTGTGAGTGCCCACTCCTCAGCTGTGCCTCAGGAGTCATGCTACCTTCCCCACACGGGTGACTGCATGGATTAAAGATGATGGCATTCACAAAATAGACTTGCTGTGTGTCAGTGAACTGAGCCATTGTCAGCCCTTAATGGTTTTCATTGGCTTCATTTATTGTTTTTCTTTAGTTCATGACATGGTTACAGCCTTTGTAATAGGGCCACAGAGCCAGTCAGGAAAGCTTGTCCACTCCCTCCTTTCTTCCATTTGTTATCATCTACCAAGTACTTAACTGTGTGGCACTCACAGGAGCTAAACCAGGGCAGGAGACAATGGAGTCATTCCTAATCCTGCAGCTCTTAATACTCATGTGCCTCATCCAAAAAGTGATGTTGATGATGATGATGTTGATGATGTTGATGATGATGATGATGCAAATCTTAACTGTAGTGAGGGGGTTGCATAAGCTAGTCTTTGTAAAGATGCTAGTTGTCCAGACAATCACTGAGAGACATTAACACTAACAAATAGTTGGTGTGATGGAACATCGATCAAGTAGGCACACAGTTCATTAAGCCCTCCAAAAGGCCGGAGCTAAGCACTGTGGGAGTTCAGGGGGAGAAACAGACCTTGTCTGCAAGACACAAAGTAGGGGCAGTTCTCTGTGTCCAAAGATGAGTTTATCAATCCTTCTTGGGCCCCATCCTGCCCCCTCCCCCCAGCCTTCAAGGAATCTTTTGCTGTACTGTATCTAGCACCATCTACAAGTGCTTTCTTTTAAGAGAGGGCATTGTACCAGTGAGCCTGGGATTGAGTCTGGCTTCCATGTCCTGTTGGAGAGGCAACAGTGGAAGGGTTACCTGCATGTGGCACCCCTGGCACATTCTGATTGACATCACGTTTCTTGTCTCTGTTTGAGACACACACACGTCCCTTAGCTCATCAGTGTCTCTCTTACAGTTCACTATAAGGGTGCTTTAGTATATTGCCTCAATCTCTGACTGTTTTTTTTTTTAACATTTAACCCAGAAGTATGTCTTCAAATACTCAAAAGACTTGCCTGTGTGTCGTACTTTTCAGTGATGGGTCTGGCTGGGTTTGGGGAATAGAGAATATTATTGTAAAGGACTGATGTTTTAGCAGGACATAGTATCCATGGTTTCACCTGTAAATGCCACTAATTTGTCTCCATAAATATCCCTCGTGGGTGGAACACTCATAAAGTGGCATAGATTTTGTATTTGCTCTCTTGGTTTTCTTTGCTTATTTGTCATCCTCTTTGGGATTATTGTCACCTATTTCCAGACCCATGTATGGTCCCTTATTGCTCATAGCTGTGAGGTCTTGGGCCATGAAATGGGGTGAAAGTAGGTAGAGCAAACACAGGTGGCTCAAGTATCTTTTAAAGGACCTGGCTCTGGTCCTTCCTGTACCCTCCCTTATCCCATAGGAGTCTCTGCTACTATAAAGGTCAGGATGAGGGGGTAGACAATAAGGCTCCAAGCAGGAGTCTAGCTTTTTTGCAGGCATGTGCGGGGACCTAAGACACAGACTAAGACACAGACAACAGCATGTGCAGGCTGTTGTCTGTGTCTTAGTTTGAGGAGGTGGTGTTTTGGGTGTGGAAGAATGACTGGAGCTGTTGTGGCCAGCCTGGGGCTGGGGGTGGGAATATAGAGGTGTTGGAGGGGACCCACCAGCTGCTGCAGACTCAGACTGCAGTAGTGACTTCACCCTCCTGACTCACCCTTGTCCCAGCCTCCTGGATACAGAAAGTGACAAATAACTGATTGTCGTGAGCTCCAGAACACCCACGGCCAATAAATCATAGAGATGAAAATCTAGTGTCCCCGTGACCATCACAGCCGGGAATGTTCAGAACCTTGGACAGAGCCATGGAGTTAAGAAGGCCACCCTTTCATCTTTCTTTCTTTCTTTCTTTCTTTCTTTCTTTCTTTCTTTCTTTCTTTCTTTCTTTCTTTCTGCTTACACTTCCCCATTTATCTGGTCCCTACATCTCCCTCTTCTCTCCCCATCTTAAAAACCTTTCAATCAACATGACAGAAAAGACCCAGACCCCTGGGATGAACTTCAGATACTTAGTGGCCTCCTTTAAGATTGCAAGCTCATCCCTTACCCATGTATCATCCAGCTACCCAGCTACCCCTCCGTGCCCCCCCCATCCATTTATCTATCTACCGGTCCATTATTTGACCATACCCCCAAACCTTCATTTCCCCTGTTCTATACGTTCACCTGTTTCAGTCTCAAATCTCCCACTACCAAGACAGTCTTCCCAGCTGCTCCCAGGGCAGCACCCATGACTCAACATTCATCTAGCCTGATTGGCCTGGGGAGTGAAGTAACGCTGGTGTATTTTAAGAACTCTTTGGCTTTTTTACATCATCTTACTACTAGATGCTTACCACAGACTTACCACTAGATGCTCAGGCTCCAGTGGCTGCTTTCTCTGATGATGGACAACATGTTTCTTCTCTGTATGTGACCACCTACACAGAAATGTCTAGGAGAGGCCACTGAAAATATTAGTACACACTATGGAGGAAAGGTCTGTGTGAGGGTCTTACCTGAATGTGGGCACTGGGGCTAGAGCAAGGGTAGCCAAGGGTATGAGATGGGTACCACACAAAACCGGGGCAGGAGAGAAAGGCCACCAGGTTTCAGACCCAAACCAGTCACTTGGACATGAGAGTTCACTGGCTCATTGTCACTGCTGACTCCCATTGCCTGTCTCCAGAGGTACAGACCTTGGAATCCAAGATTTGGTCTCAGACTGAACTTCCTAGCTGGGTATCCTCAGCAAGCCCTTAATTTCTTCATCTGTAAACAGGTGATGGCATCCCACTGATGTCAGAGTGTTGCTGTGCAATGCTTACCATCATCTGAAGCTTCAGGAAAGGCAAGGCAAAAGAGAACTGCACATTTGAGCTACCAGCAACAGCATCACCAGCCTCAGCAAGAGAAAATGAAGATAATGTGTTATTTATGAGAAATTCAAGCTTGACCGGTTATCCTGTGTTTTGCCTCTCAGTCCTCAGTCAGTATCCTGGAAGCAGGGTCCGAGGCTGCCTCCTCCATTTGAGTCCTGACTAGGACAGTTGCAAAGGTGGGTGAGGGAAATGGATCTTCATGAAGTGCAGAGCGCCACCCAGCAGCCTGCAGACTGGAAGCTGAAGAAGAGAAGAGCCATCCAGGAGTGGGCTGTGTGTGCCTGCATCTGCGTGTGTACCCAGCCTTGGCACCGAAGCCTGCGCGTGTGCAGGCTGAGGGCCTTGTGAATCAGCACTTGCCAACTGTAGCTCCTGCCAGCCGGCTGTGGGCAGCTAGTGGCAGCATGTGATATGCTTCACGTCACCATAGCTGTGGCAGCAGGAGCACAGAAGCAGGGCTTCTATTTGATTCTTGAAGAAAAAGCCAGTGCAGCCCAGACCTTGCCCATGCTGCTGGTCTGTGTCCACTTCCAATGTCCTCTGCTTCCTCTCATTTTCCCCTCTTCTCTTCTTCCTTTTCTACTACATGTTCTTTCCTCCCTCAAATTCCCTCTGTGATTGCATTTCCTAGGAATCTAATGTAGGTGGGATGCTGACACATCCTTGGTTACCTGCTGGTCCGAGCTGTGGGTTTCTGTCCCCTCCTGGGAGCTACAATGAGATAGATAGCACTCAGTAGCATGGCCTGGAGTCCCCAGTGACAGGAACCACCAGGGCAGGCTGTGTGATCTATACACAACCCAAGCCTGGATCCTTCAGACTGATCCTTCAGTGGATTTGGGATGTGTCACTCAGAAATGCCAGCAGTTTGAGGACATTTAAGAATGGCTTCTGGAGCCTAGAGAGTGGCTCAGTATTTAATAACAATGGCAGTTTTTATAGAGGACTCAGGTTCAATTCCCAGCATACATACAGAAGTTCACAATCATCTGTAATTATAGTTCCAAGGAATCCAACACCCTCTTATGACTTCTTGAGTCTATGGGCCTTTGGTGAACAGACATATATGCAGGCAAAATACCTTTGCACATGACATAAAATAGAAAGAAAAACAGAAAAGAACTACCTCTAGTCCAGTTAGTGTTTCCTTGCTCTTTCTGCTTGGGGGGTGGGGCATAACCTCTGGCTCCGTGCTTTTTCTTCTTTAGTAAGAATGCCTTCATAGCCCACCTCCTTCTTCCTCTTGCTTTACTTTCCACTTAGTCCCCCCCTTCTACCTGGTCTCCCAAGTAGATTAACTGGCACATTTTCTAAAAATGCCATGTGGCCCCTACACATCTAGGCTTGTTTCTCCTGCCTCTGTGGGATCTAACTACTTTACAGTTCAGAGCAAATGCTTCTTCTCCTGATGGTCCCGTTGACTGCCCTGCTGGCCTGGCCTTCGGGGAATCTCTCTGCCCCTGTTGATGTTTCTATGCCTTCTAACCTGCATGGGATTTTCATTTGTTGGCTGTGTATCTGGCTCTTCATGCAGACCACACTCAACTTGAATTATGCCTTTCGGTTACTCCTGCCACAGGGTCTTTGCACATGCTTCTTGTTCTGGGAACACCCCTTCTTTTTAGTGTTGGGGGGGTGTCTTCATTTGGAAACCACCCATCCAAATATCTGTTACTATAGTGAGTATTTATTGAGGCACCCTGATTTATTTGAGGAGTTTGTTATGGTTTGTCCGTCTTCATCACAGGACATTAACACCTGTGAGTGAGAAATCCTCTTAGCTGGATCATCACTGTGTCCTGCCCATCTGGAGTAGTGTCATTTGCTGATGATCTATGCCCAGGGAATGGAAACCTGAGGCTTGGGGAAAGGGTTTCCAGGTCAGGATCTCCAGGATGGTGTTGACAGGATGTGTGTGGACTGATTTCTTTGAAGCCTTCAGGATCCAGCAAACACCATGAACAGTTATGACATTGGCAAGTCGGGGAACAGATTGTTTAGTGGCACATCAGCCTTTTCTTTTAAACAATTTAGATTTGTGTGTGTGTGTGTGTGTGTGTGTGTGTGTGTGTGTGTGTGTGGTACATGAAGATACATGTGCACATATGTGTACATACATTTGGAGGCTCCTAGTTGATATCAGGTTTCTTCAATTCTCTAGTTTTCAGACTCTCAGTTCACATAGGGTCTTCAACTCAGCTCGCTGGACTGTCTGCTGAACTCCAGGGATCTGCCTATCTCTGCTTCTGTAGCATTGAAATTTCAGGCACATGCCCCCTAGTCTCACTTTTTATGTGGGTGCTGGGGATCCATTTCAGGTTTTCAAGCTTGCATGACAAGCACTTTATCGGATAAGTCACCCCAAACCTCGCATGCTGCAGTTTTAATGTATGCTGTGAGATGGTTTGGCTTGGCTCCTGTGTGGCCAAAGAGCTCATCCTCTAAAAGTGGGATGTTAGGGAGAGGGCAGCTGTGGTGATTGGTTAGCTCTGGTTCTGAATGTGGAATCTCATTCCTCCTGTGCTGGCATGCCCTTACAGACATGCCTGCCTTAGGTTGGATAGCAGTAAGCAGCCCGTTCTTGGGATAAAGCACTTGTTTGGACCCTGAGACTTCTCCAGGTAAGGGTGGAAGGCATGTTTGGAGAACTTGGTTTTTGGTAGCTATAATTTGCCATGTACAACTCAAGAAAGCTGTGTCAGAGGCTCCTGACATAAGTCCCTGAAGCAAGCGGTGAATAATGTCATTTCTGAAAAGGCCTGGGGACAGCTTTTTTTTCAGAGCACCATACTGTTCAGATGCAGAAACCACTGCTCATGAGAAGTACTCTGTCCGGGGCCTAGACTGGAGGCAGGACTGACATTACATTCAAGACTCCGGTATCTCACCCTCTCATCTGAGTGCTTTGTCTATCATAGCCAGACCTTCATTGGATATCATCAGAGACATGACTGTCAGGCTCTCAGGATTCTTATGTCAGTGCACAAAGGTAGGCCTTTCTTCTAGCTTGCTCCTCTCTTTCCTTCATCAGCATCATGGAACTACTGAGTTCAGCCAGAGAAGGAGCAGACAGTGGATCTTTTCTCTCTGAATCATGGTCCTATTGACTTCTGATTACACCTCAAGCATCAGACAAGGGTGTGCTGATGGATCCCTTTTGTTAGCCACAACATAATTCCTCCATGGAAAAGAACACTGCATGTATTCTTCAAGCACAGATTTTATATCAATTAATTAGTTAATTAACTAATTATTAATTGTGTGTTCATGTACATCATGATACACCTGTGGAGGTCACAGGACCACTTGTGTAGTTGGGCTACCTTCTTCCACTGTGTGGGTCTCAGAGATTAAACTCAGTTGAACTTATTACCAGGCCTGGTGGCAAGCCTCTTTAATTCTGCTATCATATCTAGCCCACCCCCGACACAGACTTTTATTTTGTGTTTAACCATGTGAGAAGTTCACTTGAAAACTTTTTTTGCTGACTGATCCAGCTGTGTGATCTCAGCAGTTAAGACCATTGGTCCTTTTAGGACAGTGTTCAGGGTAGAAGGCTTGGCCAGCACTGTGGTCAGCTTGTCTTGCAGAACTGTTGTCCTCCTCACTTGTAGTGAAGGATGTTGAAGGAGAGATTCTACACGGATACAAAGCCAGAGGTCTGTAAAGCCAGTGTCATGGCAACCAAATGAAGGAATTTCCAGCCACTTGGTAACAGGGAATCCCTGGACCTATCAGATGCTACTGCATCAGCCACTGGGTGTGACTCCGAGGTGGGGGTGGGGAGCTGGTGGAAAGAGCATATAAGAGCTGCTGTAGAATGTTGTTGGGGGTGGGGTCGGGAATTTTTTCAAAAGGAGAGAAAAAAAAAAAAAAAAAACAGAGAGATGTCATTCTGGATAAACAATGAGATATACAAATCTGGCCAGGCCTCACCTTTCTGATTCATCCCTGGTGATTGAATCACTTGCTTCTATTCTTGCTCTTCTCCGGAGCTTCTGGCCTGGGCCTTGAGGACAACACACGCCTGATGTTCTCCCTTTGTTTATTCCCACCCCTTGTGCTGATTAAAGACAGAGAACAGATGCTGCTCCGTCCCTATCCACCTTGACACCATCATGTGGCTTTCGATCATTCTGATGTGTGTTCATTTTGAGCAATCCAGAGGACTCTGGTGTGTATTTGCTTTCTGTATTAGAGTTTACCCTCTTCACCAAAGAAGTGTTTGCTTTTTTTTTTTTTTTTTTTTTTTTTTTGGTAGCTCAGACACTGGCCAGATGTTCATAAATCCAACAGGACTTTATTTGGGCTCAGGGAACTAGTTACAAATTCTTGAGGATAGAGGTATCCCCAGCCCCCTGAAAAACTTTGAAATTGTCTTTATAGATCTGGGAAAGGAATCAATCTTCCCTAATCAGTTGAGGAAGGGCATAGTGGATAGAGAGCATCTGATCACAGAGGTGGGGGTAGGAGAGAGGATAGGATCACAGTTGCAGAGGAAGGAGTGGATATGTTACCCTTTCAGACATACGTCTGGCCCACAGATGCCTTAGAGATCTAGACAGTAGGAGATATAGAATGTTTCTCAGGATGTTCAGTCAAGACAGATGAGTGAGGTCTTGCACTATTGCATATGGCTTCTGGTTCCTAGTCTCTCACAGTACCTACACAGAATGGGCATAGAGTAGGTGCTCCATATATGTTGAATAAAAATAATTATCTCCAGGGACCCTCATAGGCTATACATTTCCAATAGTAATAAAGGATTTGTTGACCATTGAGTGAATAACTGAGAAATGTAGGGGCAAGTATCAGGGATTGGGTGGGATCACTAGTAATGTAGTGATTACCAAGGTTATCTAGAAAAGCATGAGTCTGTTCTTATGACCATCATAGAAGCCCAGAGAAGCTGCATATATATTCTTGAGGACCTTAGACTTTTGTTGAAACATAATGATCTTGGATCTGAATAAGTAACTCTGATGACCACTCTAAAGATTCTGAGTCAACAGATTCAACATTCCAGACAAAGTTTCCTAGATGAGGACTATGGTACAGATTGCCTGAGGCCCACACAGCAACACTGCCCTCCCTGTGGGGCATTTCTATATCACCTGTGTGTGATGAATTCACACACAGAAACCCTAAGGTGTGCAATACTTGAAGAGCATTGTACATCAGTTTAACAGCACCAAGGACAGCTCTGTGGACTAGCAGATCCAGGAACCTTCCCCAGCAGGTCAAGAAGTATCAGTGCTGTCTCCAGAAAGACTCTGCCAGAGCATGACAAATACAGATGCAGATGCTGACAGCCAACCATTGACTGAGCACCGGGACCTCAATGGACGAGTTAGGGAAAGGACTGAAGGAACTGAAGGGTTTTGCATGGCTCCAGCTGTATATGTAGCAGAGGATGGATTTATCTGGCATCAATGGGAGGAGAGGCCCTTGGTTCTGTGAAGGCTCGGTGCCCCAGTATAGGGAATGCCAGGGTGGTGAGGTGGGAATAGGTGGGTGGGGGAGCACCCTCATAGAAGCAGGGCAAGGGTGGATAGGATAGGGAGTTTGCAGAGGGGAAACCAGGAAAGGGGATAACATTTAAAATGTAAATAAATAAAATACCCAATAAAAAAGGAAGTATCAATGCAGCCCCTTTTCATTCTTTTTTCGTTTGTTTTGTTTTAAGATTTATTTCTATTATTTTAATTGCGTGTGTGCACGTGGTGGGGGGTGGTATATGCACATGAATTCAAGTTCTCATGGAGATCCAAGATGTCAGATGCTCCAGGAGCTGGAGTTACAGGCAGTTGTAAGCCACCTGATGCGGGTGCTGGGATTCAAACTCAGGTCCTTAGGAAATGCAGCATGGGCTCTTAAACACCGAGTCCTCTCTCTAGACCCCCAATTTCCCCCTGCGTTTAGCAGGCTAGGCAACTTGACTGAACTCCCTAATGTGGAGGGGAAAGTGAGGATGCTCTGGAAGTGTATTTGAGGTTTGCATCCTCGTAATGAATGGGCAAGAGCTTAGGCCTTCTCAGGGGCCACATTCGAGGCCATGGCATGCAAGGGAAGATTGATAATTTGGGAGAGGACTTTCCATTCTAGAGAATGTTTTTATAAATATGAAAGCAGAGCCACTTCTAAGCCAGCTTGTTGTGCAGGAAGTTCATGAAAACCTCTACCAGTATCCTGCCAACAGCTTGTGCCGTATTAGTGGGATTGGGTGTGTTACTGATGTCAAGAGCATCCCAGTAACACTGACAACTAATGTCCCGCTTTTGTATGTGCACAATGCTAAACACTGACTGCTTGTGTCGTGAACTTCCTCATTTTTGTGACTTTATGAGGGGCTATATACTCTCAGAAAACAGCTTCAAGAACATGTCCAGGGTTTGCAGATGGTAACTGATGGAGCCTTGATTAATGCCCGTTGTCCCTTGGTTGGAAGCACTGTACATGGAACAGATTCCTTCTTTCCTGTCTCCTGTTTTATTCTCTTCCTCCTTGTGCCAGAATGTGCCTTCTCTCATCCAGTTTAGGCAGTGATGCTTCTATTTTTGGTAGTTTATTATGGGACATGGAGAGTGGGAATGGAGTGGAATAGTTTTGGTTTGGTTTTTAGAGCAGGCATTTGGAACCAAACCCCTCATCAGTAAGACATGCCATATGAGTCAAGGTGTCTATGCAGGGCACCAGGTAGCTGGTAATTACAAAGCGATGAAAGCTTGATTATCCATGTGGCTCTTTGGGAAGTTTTTCTTCAGTGCTTTCTGCAGATGTTTTCAGTTGATAGATTGAAGATTAGATTCAGGAGTGCCTTTCTACTCTCCCTCTCCATGGGCAAATGAAATTCAGGTGTTAAAGTGAAATTTAAGGCTCTTGGATTTGACTTCCCAAGCGGACATTCAGTTTGGGAAGTTGACATGGCTGAGGGGGAAATCCTCAGGAATCCAAGTTCTGCACCTCTGTGTTACTTTGGTTTAGTGATTCGATTTCTCCTGGTGGCTGTGACCATATTTTAGGATTTGGATTTTAGAATTGTGAATGTAAGTCAGTCTGGTGGTTCCTCAGAAAATTGGACATAGCATTACCTGAGGACCCAGCTATACCACTCCTGGGCATTTACCCAGAAGATGCTCCAATGTATGACAAGGACATATGCTCCACTATGTTCATAGCAGCCTTATATATAACAGCCAGAAGCTGGAAAGAACCCGGATGTCCTTCAACAGAGGAATGGATACAGAAAATGTGGTACATTGACACAATGGAGTACAACTCAGATATTAAAAATAATGAATTTGAAAAATTCTTAGGCAAATGGATGGAACTAGAAAATATCATCCTGGGTGAGGTAACCCAATCACAAAAGAACACACATGGTATTCACTCACTGATAACTGGATATTAGCCCAAAAGCTCACAATATCTAAGATATAACTCACAGACCACATGAAGCTCATGAAGAAGGAAGACCAAAGTGTGGGTGCTTTGGTCCTTCTTAGAAGGAGTAACAAAAAACTCATTGGAGTAAATAAGGAGACAAAGTATGGAACAGAAACTGAAGGAGGGGCCGTCTGGAGATTGCTCCACCTGGGTATCCATCCCATGTGCAGTCATCAAAGGCAGATGCTGATGTGGATGCCAGGATGTGCATGCTGACAGGAGCCTGATAAAGCTGTCTCCTTAGAGGTCTGCTAGAGCCTGACATATACAGAGGTGGATGCTCACAGCTAACCATTGAACTGATCATGGGGTTCCCAATGGAGGAGTGAGAGAGAAGATTGAAGGAGCTGAAAGGGTGGTCCCATGAGGAGAGCAACAATACCAACCAACCAGAGCTCCCAGGGTCTAAACCACCAGCCTGGGAGCACATAGGGAGGGACCCATGGCTCCTGCTGTATATGTAAGGGAGGATGGCCTTGTTGGGCATAGGTGGGAGAGGAGGACCTTGGTCTTGTGAAGGCTGGATGCCCAGTGTGGAGAAATTTGAGGGCGGGGAGGTGGGAATGTGTGGGAGGGTGGGTGGGAGCACATCCTCATAGAAGCAGGAGGAGGGTGATGGGATACAGTGTTTCTGGGGGTTTGGGGGGGAATGGGGGAAAGCAGATAACATTTGAAATGTAAAATAAATATCCAATTTTTTTTTTTTTTAAAAAAAAGAAAAACGAATTGTGAATGTAGGGGGAGCTATGGTGCCTTACCAAATCTGTTCTTTTTCCTTTGTATGACAATGATTTTTTAAATTCTTTTCATTTTTTCCTCTCTCTTACAACACATCCCAATCTCAGCCTCTCCTCCCCCATTTCTTCCACTTCCTCCCTCTCATCTCCCCTCACCCCTAGATCCTCTTTAAGGTGGGCTTTAATTGCCCTCAGTTTCTGGGAGTTGAGCAAGGGAGTAAGCCCTCAGCCCATGAAAGCTTCCTAGCCCAGGTCAAGCCTGCTCCCCCGTGGGGGAAGCCTGTGTCCTGTGTAATATAACCTTACCTCAAGGTGGGCAACCAAAAGCTGCTCAGGGATGGGCAGAGGCCTCACCATGGCTGATACATCAATGCCTTCACAGTCCTGCAGCCTTTCTGCCTTCTGGCAGCCTTCTCCCTGCTTCATGCTGGCCCTTAGAACTCACCTCACCACGTTCTCCTCTACAGGTAAATCCTGGATTCTGAGTCCTGTGTTTTCAACCCAGGGTTTTGTGATAATTAAACAAAATCTTTGCCATACATACCTGGCTTAGCACTTGTAAAACAGGAGGTTGTCCCCTGTAAAGGTAGCTTGTGTTTTATCAGCATTCACGTTTGCATAGGGACTCCCAGAGAAGGCAGGATTTCTGTATGCTTAGGACAATATTGGGTATGCCCTCATGATCACGGAGGAATACATTCAGAGAAAACAGAAATTCTTAAGAGGTCTGAAGACTGATTTCCTATTGATTTACACCAGACAGCAGATGATTTTTGTGTAGCTGAACTTAAATCCTGAAGATTTTCTTCTTTTCTGTTTATAAAAAGATACTACACTTTGGGAGAGGATTGTCCCAAAGACATGTTCACATATAGGAAGAGATTCAACACACATGGTTCTTTAGTGAAGTGTCAGTGAGGAAGAGTGCAATAGTGGAGTGTGTGTGTGTGTGTGTGTGTGCCCATGTGCGCATGTGTGCAGGTGTGTTATTTGTGTGTATATATGTGTGTGTGAGTATGTGAGTATGTGTATTTGTGTATGTGTGTGTATGTGAGTATGTTTATTTGTGTGTGTATGTGTGTGTGTTGGTGGTGGTGGGTTTGTGGAGTGTTAAGGTGCTTAGTTGATAGTGACCATTGAGAATGGTTAGGATATTGGAAGCTCTGTCAAGAGGGTTTGGTGAACTTTTTAAAAGCACATCTTTGTAGGTGCTTCTGTAGGAGCAGTAAAGGAAGAGGCAGAACCGAGCATTTCTAAATGCATGCTTTAATAGTGAAGGGCCTCTTTGTAGCTCAGCTCCCAGGCTGAGTCCTGTCACTCAAGGGCAATCACTGGCACAAGTTAGCATGGAACTTCTGTGTATTTCTTCTTTTTATAAAAGATTCTATGTGTATACATTCATAGTTATATGTGTCTGTCTTCCTGTATATATACATGCATGAATTAAAATAATGAATCCTTTCATGAAGTCTACTGTGTGACTTGCATTTCCTGCTGTTTGTTATCATAGGATATCACTTTAGGTGTTTATATACATACACACATACATGCATACATACATACATGCATACATGCACACATACATACATACATACATACACACACATACATGCATACACACATACATACATACATACATGCACACATACATACATACGTACCTACACACACACATATATTATCTGCTTACTTCTTTCTTTTTAAGCCTTGTGTGCAACATTGTGAACAACTACACTAAGGTTTATTTACAATGACCTGCATTGCATTGCTCTTTGTAGCTGAGGCACCAATGCAACGGACATTCGCACTGGTGGGTGAATGGATATAGAAGCTGTGGTCCATGCATGCAGTGAAATGTTTCTCAGCTATAAAATGAAAGAAACCTCCCGGTTGTTGCAAAATGGATGGAACTGGGGGACTTTCCGCTAAATTAAATAAGCCAAACAGAATAATAAATGCTCTGTGAATCCAAAAACGCTGAACTCATATGACAGGGAGCAGAACGGCAGCTGCCCAGGCAGGGGTGGGAAGAACGGGGAGGGTGCGGGGAGGTGATGGTCACAGGGCACAGACTTTGAGTTGTGAGATGAAAAACATTCTAAAGTGTGATGCACAGCATGGGGGGGGGTGATGACAGACTTTCTTTAATTTGGGAAATCATACAGAAATCTGCATGTATTAGACCACCACAGTATACATTTGAATGTATCTAATCTTTGTCAATTTAGTATCTTAAAGTAAGTAGACAGCAGCTCAGTGATATTCAGGTTGCTTCTGGCTTTGCTCTGCCCTGCCCTTCTCCCTTCCCCCTCCCGTCTTCCTTTCTTTTTATGTCTATTATGTGTGTTGTGTATATGGCTATATGTGTGTGAGGGTGCAGGTGGTCATGTGTGCATCTGCAGAGGCTAGAGGAGGACACTAATTCCACCCTATTTTTTGAGACAGGGTCTTTCACTGAACCCGATGCTTGCTATTTGAGTAATATGGCTGGTCAGTAGGCCCCCAAAATCTGCCTCCCTCTTTGTGCCCTCCTACCCCCAATGCATGGGTTACAGGCATGTGGCATGTTTGTTTTTCTTTTTCCACATGAGTAAAGAGGTTTCAAACCTAGGTTTTCTTGCTTGTCCAATGCAGACTGTTATTAACCAGACCACCTCTCTAGCCCCTCCATGCTTTTCAGCATGGTAAAATATGCCTCAGTAAATGTCTCCATCGACACATTCAGTATGCCACTTAAACTTGTCTGTTCACTTATACCGAGATGGATGTATGTCAGTGAGTGTGTGTGAATGACTCTGGAGTTGAGTTGAAGAGCATGTGCAGCTTGGGGTGAGACAGGGTTGTAGCTGTGCTGAGCACAGACCCAGGTACTTACTGAGCATCACACAAAGATCTGAAAACAGACAGAGGCTGGCACATGGATGCTGTATTAGATAAGAAAGGGTATCACCCTCATTCTCTAGTCCATGGTCTTCCTGTCTGTACTTTATGCCATGGAAGGAGCCTCTGCCACACAGTTGGATATTCTCTCACTTATCTTAGGATACCTGCAGTGTTCTTCACAGTTTTAGTATCTAAGTGTGACCTGAGTTTCCTCATTAATGACCTCTGGGATATTGCCCACACCAGTTAAAATATTCATAAGTGTTTTAGACCTTACAACAAGGGGCTCATTCAAATATAGCAGGTGGCAATGACCTGGTGCTTAGTCCCTAACATGCAAATAAGCATTCGGCATGATCACTTATGAATAATTAACTTCAAAATGCATCCAGGATATACTCTG
The DNA here is from genome assembly GCF_011762505.2 of Arvicanthis niloticus. Classification (NCBI taxonomy): domain Eukaryota; kingdom Metazoa; phylum Chordata; class Mammalia; order Rodentia; family Muridae; genus Arvicanthis; species Arvicanthis niloticus. Next base: position 154,648,736 of record NC_047658.1, read on the forward strand.
TGACACAGCAGTTATTTACAACAGTATTGATGCATTTAGCCACAGAGTCTGGCTTAATGAGGCTATTCAGTATATTCACCGTCTTGCTTGTCTTCTGATCCCATTACCTGGGAATCCAGGAAGAGCCAGCATGTGTATGTTCCTGTCTTACAGCACTGAAGAGTCTTTTCCACTTTTTTGGGAGGGGGTACCAAATTACCACATGTTCAGAGGAGTGAGTTATTAAAGGGCCACTCATTAGATCAGTTGTTTACAGGAAGCTGCTGAGTCTATTAAGCAGCATTTTATTGTATCCACACAACAGTTCCTTTATATAGTATTTGTGAAGCTGATTTTAGTAACCCAGTTTGCAGACATAGATCTGGGTGAGTTTCGTGGCCAATGTAGAGTTACACTGCACTAAGAAAAGGACCAGAGCCCTGAACCCAGATTGCCTGGTTTGTGATCATTGTATGGTTTTTTGCAAAAAACACTCAACTCAATCGGCATATCAAAGTGGTGTACATACAGACAAACATAGGTCGTCTCATCACATATCCTAAGCACAAACAGGTTTAATGCATGCAAATACATGTGGAGATTTTAAATTTTGTTTACTTATTTCTTATTTTGCATGTGGTGTTCAGAAGACTTTTTCTGTGTCACTCTTGTGGTTTAGCTTATGGGTGATCTTTCCCACTGAGACAAGCATACAAACATAGTGTAACAGCTTTCAGGCATTAAACTACATGGCACTTAGGAAGAAAAAAAATACATCACTTAAGAAGAAATAGCCCTAACAGGACTTTAACAACACCAGTGGACACCTCAGCATGGGTGGGGGGAAATTCCACGAGGCCCTACGTCTAGATAAAGAGCTATAGGCAATTAATGACTGTCAAGACAGTGAGAATCAGTCTTTCCTATGGGCGAGCCCCCTGGTAGGTTATCCATTGCCAAGTGGTCATCCCTAAATACAAATACATATGGACGTACTAAATGGCTCTGTAGACTGTACTTATGTGTGTGTGTGTGTTTGTATATGTATGTGTATGTGTATACGTATGTATGTATGTGTATGTATGTGTAATGAAAAAAATAAAGAAGGGGTGATGAGTTTGAAAGGAAGTGGGGTTGTGGGAGTAGATGGAGGTATAAAGAGTAATTGAAAGTAACGTAAAAACAAGTCTTGATATTTTCCTAAAATTGTTTTAAAAGAAACATAATCAGGGACTGGGGAGAAGGTTCAGTCAGTAAAATGCTTGCCACATAGGTGAGGAATTCCATCTGATCCTTAGCCCCCCGTTAAAACTGGGCATAGTAATACACCTTTAATCCTAGCACTGGGAGACAGGCACACGTTGATTTCTGGAGCTTGCTAGCCAGCTTTCTTTACCAAATTGGTGTACTCCAGGAAAATAAAGAAAAGAAAAGAAAAAAAAAAAAAAACATTGGAAAGTAACTGAGGATATCCCTGGTGCTGACTTCTGGTCTCCATTCAAATGCTCACACATATGTATGTGCACCTGCCTGCATACACATGGACATAAACATAAGCACACAAAAATATAAATTTTAAAAAGAAGCATAAGTATACAGATAATTGAACAAATGACTGTTGAATATTTATTTCATATAGCCTGGGCTGCCCACAGAGGACAAACCAATACAAAGAGTCATCCCTGCCCCGAGAAACTTGCAATCTTTTTGGAGACATGGGAAACTCTGTTTAACCAGCATAAAGAAATGTGTCATCATTTTTTCCATAATGAGCCATGGAGCGTTCCTTCTTGAGGATTTTGGAGAAAATAGGAACCTTGTGGGATAGAGGTGTCAGGAGAACAATGTGAAATCTAAGTTCTTACACATGAAAGATGGTGCCGGGTCAGATGTGGATGAAGGGTCTGGGGAAAGTCAGAGATTTCTAGGACCCTGTGAGCTCCACATGTTTAGGGTTCAATGAGGGATGTTAGACAGCTGTCAGGAGAACTGAACCCCTATACTGCTTCTGATCATCTCTCTACACTTCCGGGGATCTACAGAGTGGCCAAAACAGTTTCATGATCCCCATTTTCTATAAAAGGCCAAAGGATATGGGTAGAAGACTGTACAAACCTGGGACACGACAACATCTGGAAGACTTAATACTTTGAACTCTAGCTGATGGTGCCCTTGATTACCCAGCCATCATCAGCATGTCAGCACCACTGTCATTGTCACTCCTGTTTGTGTATGCAGAGCTCTTGGATTGTAGACTGCTGTAGTAACGGGGTGATTTTCCTTCATTGAGCTTTCTGAAGACCATAGAACTGAATCTTGATATGGATCATGATTCTCCTAAGTATATGCCATGCAGAAAAACAGACCTGATATTTGAGGGGAGAGTTGGTTTGGGACTAAGATATTTATAAGAGCTTCAGTGATGGCATACAGGCCACTTTGGAGAATCGTTGTATCAGTTTGCAAGGTGAATGCTTGAGGATGAATGAGAAGGCCCTGTGGAAATGTGTAGAATCAGGAATGCATTGGCATAGCTGGAAGAGTAGACCCACATTCCATAGGACTGAGGTGATTCTGGGCTAGTAGGAAGAGGAAGAAAAAGAGAAAGGAACCTTAATATGCAGTCTTCAGTGTTAGTTTAAAGTTCCTAAGAGTTTGGACACACTTTGCTTATATGTAGGGGTCAGCTGTTAAGTCTTTGATAAATAAGTTACAGTCCATTTAATCACAGAGGTAGGTATAGAGTAAGGGACTAAGGAGAGATTGGATCTCTATAGGAAGGGGAATAGAATAGATAATTATGAGTGGATGAGATGGTGGACTGGAACAGGAGAATTAAATAAGAATTAAATAAGGAGGGAAGAGGGAGGCTAGTGATGGGACATAGAGAAGGATAGCTAATATTAAGGGCACTTTAGAGGTTGTATGGAAATCTTAATGCAGTAGAAGCTTCCTAAAATATATACATATATGAAAGTGATCTAATGAAGTTGCCAAATAACAGGGAGATGGAATCATAGTTGGACACTACTTATCACCAAATGAATCTTCCAGTACTAAAGAATGGGTTACATCTAATTCAGCTGTTGGCTAAAGGGGCCCCATGGGAAACCCCCAAATAACCCAGGCTATTGATTGCTAAGACTATTGTTTGTTCTTCATGAACTGACAGTAAGGTCCCACTGCTGAAGATAATACCTGCACAACTCATTGAAAATGGGAAAGTCAAGATGGTGCCTACCTAGAGCCTCCACCCCTACCAACTAGTGTTTATGGTACTGGAAGGTACTTGGCATGCTACCAAAGGCTAAAAGTCAACACCAGCCCAGCTACAGACCGTTCACTCTACCATGGTGACCTACTGCACGATGTGTTAGTGCTGTAATTTAAGACCCATGATATGGAATCGTACTCAATGCTGCTTGGGTAGGCAAGAGCCTAAGACTTAGGGACCTAAGAGGGCAAAACCAATTACTACTGTTCTTGAAATGTAGCAATAAAATGATTCCTAATGACAGTCTGCAACATTCATAGATCAGCCTCTGTCAGAGATGCTTCCTCCTGCAGTAGATGGGAACAAAGAGACCCACAACTGGACACTATATATAGAGTGGGAGACCTCCGAACACTCATTCATACATGGAGTACCTCCATGAAATCTTTCCTCTCAGGGCTCAGAGAACCTTGTGGAAGAGGAGGTGGAAGGATTATAAAAGCCAGAGGGGGCAGAGGACACCCAGGAAGTGAGGCCTTCTAAACACAGCAGGACTGATACACATTTGAACTCACAGAGACTGTGGCAGCAAGGGCAGAGGCTTCATAGCTCTGTGCCAGATGGGGTGCCAGCACTGAGGGGGAAATTGACACAAACCTCTTTCTCTAACTCAGAAGCCATTTTCAGTTGATTACTAATCATATAATAAAAAATAGTTCTCTCAAATGGACTCTCACTGGGTGTAGAAACCACACTCAAAGAAAGGCTCAGTAGCAGACAGCCAACACAAAATGAATCCAGTTGTGTGGTTTTCCTTACAGGTCCTTTGCAAATATATATGGTTTCTGGTTTTGTGTTTTTATGGGGTTTCTGTGTGTGAGAAAATGTGTGTCTCTACATTCATATGCATTTTTGTGGGTTTTTTTTTTTTGATTGGCATTTTCATTCTGTTTGTTTTGTTCCCGTCTGATTTATTTTAATTTTATATTATATTACTATTACTATTAATTTAGATGAGAGAAAGACTTGGGTGGATGGGTAAATGTGAGAATCTGGGAGGACTTGGGGGATCGGAAGCTAATCAGAATACATTGTCTGAAAAAATTCATCTTTAATTAAAAAAAAAAAAAGTGGACACAAAGTGTTTGAGTGCCATAAAGATTGTCAGAAATTCTTGATTGTCATTAAACAACAGTAGAAGCAAATAGATTTAAAAAATGCCAAAACTTTTAAAAGATGGACGTCTCTCTTATTAGGATAATTGTGCTTGAATGCAATCTGGATTTTGTTATAGTCAATACAATCTGATTATTCTAAATTATTTCCTCACACAGCTTTAAAAGCAAACGTAACAAATGCCCATCCGAGAGAACTGTTGACAAAGGGTGTCCTTCCATGCCCTTTAGATAACTTTCCATGCTGGATATTTGAAAGCATAGAATTGAAGTAGCTTCAACCAGGGCTGGATTTAGAGGTGCAGTGTGGTCACAAGTCAGTTTCTGCTCTATTTCTGACTTTGCTTTCCTCAGTATCACCTCCATTTCTCAGCAGCCTCTGTGTAGAAAAAAGTGACTACCAGTCATTTGGAGCCTGCTTGGACCAATAGGAAGTCAGGCATGTTCCCCCTGTCCTCTCCCTCTTCGTCTTTGCACTCTCATCTCTGAAACTGGTCTCTCTGAATACTCATCTACCCTCGTTTCATTGGTCAGTTTGTAGAGGCAGGGATTTCAGTTTATAGCCACATAAGAATGAAATGGATGAGGAGGAGGAAGAGGAGGAAGAGGAAGAAGAGGAAGAGGAAGAAGAGGAGGAGGAAGAAGAAGAGGATGAGGATGAAGCAGGGCAGGCAGTGGGATTTCCCACTGATATCTTGTCCCAGAGCAAAGCCACTTGACATTGTTTGTAGATACTTTCTGCTCCACAGAGCCAGCCCCACACTTAATAAAAGCCAAGGACTTAACCTTAGCCTAGGCTGCAACACAGAAAGTGATCAGAAATAAGGATGTATTGAACCCTACAAAAACAATACAAGCTCATTAATAAGGCTTTTTATCCTTGTTAGGAAGATATTGAAGTTCACTCTTAAAATAGTGTCATCTGAAGAAAGTTTTCCATTCTTGATTAACTACATGCAGAATAAAGTTTTTGCAGGAGTTGATATGCTATTTGTCCTTGAAACCTTGAAACAAAAACTGAGTTTTGTTGTACTTGGGGCCATGTTCGCATTCCATGTGGGTTCTACCTCCCTGGAGCTGGCGAAAACAGCATACATTTACCTGTGAGGGGGGCCTTAGAAACCCACAGCTCTGCACTGTGTGCATCCTTTCCAAATCATTGGTTTGGAGCAAAGAGGAAAGGATTAGGAGATGGGTGTGATTTTCTCCATTTAGTGGGTTTAAGAAGTAAGACATAAGGAGGGTTAAAGGATTTGTGAGGGACTATCCATGGCAAGGCCTGAAGACAGAAAATGGCACTCTTAATTTCAAATCATGCTCTTAACAATCAGTCTCCATCTTTTCTGATTCCAATATGCTATTTCCTTTCAAAAGAGTGCTACCTTAAACATCCGCATTCATTGGAGAGTCTATTCAAATCCATTGGTGAGCCCAAAGGATAATAGCCCAGAAATCATTTAATGAGATCTAGACCATTTTACAAGGCATGCAGAGCTCCCATTTATTGTAGCCCTGCACTTCTCTGATTTTTCTTTTAAAATGGAGTGAAAAAAAAAGTTTGTTTTCTGTAGCTTTTCCACTGATTGCTAATCCTAAATGCAGTGGTAATGAAGGAAGTGGCCGGCTGGTTCAAGAGTTCAGGCAGGAGTAGATATTATTGACAAGAGGCCTCTAAGCAGGTATCAAGTACTGAGGTAATTGGTTTTGTGATTTTTTTCCTCTTTCTTGTATGAGGCAGAAAAATGTTTCTTCTCAGCCCAGAGAGCATCAGTAGCATGCATGCTCCTTCATTTCTGCTGCTGTTGAGTGTGTGTGTGTGTGTGTGTGTGTGTGTGTGTGTGTGTGTGTGTCTTTCAAGGGCCTGCAACAGAATCTGAAAAACATGGTCTATGAAGGTGCAAATAGTAAATATTTTAGGTTTTTTCAGCCATAGGGTGGGCTACTTGACTCAGCTACTGTGCAAGAAAAGCTTCACACAGTACACACCTGATTGACAGACCCCGTATTCCAGGAAATCATCTTTTATAAAAAATAAGTAGAGGGCTGAATTTGGCCAGTAGTGTCAGTTTATCACCAGAGGCACACATTCTACTGGAGTCTGTCCCTATAGCTCTCTCTACCCCTGGATGAATTACATATCTTTTTCCTCTGCCTTTCCACCTCCCCAGTGTGCTTACTCTGTTTTCCTTGCAGATCTTTGTGACAAGATTGAGTTTTAAAGTAAAAGATTTAAGGAGTCATTTCTATGACTGCCTTTCTGGCTTTGGACTACATTGTCCTTGGATCAGGCCTGACTTTAGTTCCACAGAAGTAAAATCAGGAGAAAAAAATCCCTTCCTGTGCTAGTGTTGGGATTTAGGTGAGTGGTCTAGTGGAATGCCATCGTACAAATCATCGCAGAGTTCCAGAACACATAACTGAGCAAAGTAACTATCCACATCTGTAAAAATATCAACTTTCCTCATTTCAAAGGGCTGTCATGAGAATCATTCATCCTTCTGTCCATCCATCCATCCATCCATCCATCCATCCATCCATCCATCCGTCCATCCGTCCATCCGTCCATCTATCCTGTTTGCCTTTATTGAGCAATTATTTTCCACTATAGCTTTTGCTATGAGGTTCCCTTCAAGTGATCAAAGGCAGTTAAATATTCAAATTCATTGATTGTACACAAGCTTAACTACCAGTTTTGAAACAAAAATCATACCAGAGTCTAAGGGGGATTGTAGCCTTTTTATTAAGGATTGTGTTCTCATGAATGCCAGAGGGGTTGAGGGGTCCTAGAGATAAGATGGTAAGGGTTGGGATGGGAGGTTAGCAAGGGAAAACAGTTTACTAGTGGTCGGATGGGCCTGGTTTCTAGTGAAGTTCCCTTTTGAAAGAAATCAGACAGATTTCCCATTCCATCTGGACTCCAGACCTAAGGAGCTTACCATTAAAGTCAGTTAGTCAAGGGTAAGAACAGGAGTGTAGGAGGATTCATTTTGAAATGCTGTCACCAACCATCTGGAAAAAATGGAATTACTGTGATTACTAGGAAGTTTCTTGAAAGGTGTAGAAGCATACCAGGTAATGTGATCTATCATCCACTTCGGTGGTTTTAGGCTGGTTGGGGAAGTATTTCATTTCATAGAGAAATATCACCAAACAGGAGATAAATAATATGGACATTTAAATGGAGCCCCTTTGGGCCCGTTGTGGACTTGTCAGTTAGAACAGATGTCCCAGCCCAGCCCATACCTGTGATATTTACCAAGTGCTGCAGGCAAGGGAAGCAGGTTCTAAAAATAGAGGCAGCTTTCTGAGGGGTTTTCTCATCCTCCTCCTGGACTCCAGTCCCCACCATTCCAGTTCAAATAGTCCACACCTCTCTTCACTTCTTAAAATGTGCTATTATCTCAGCCCTCACTTAACTTTGGTCATTTATGTCTCATAAAGGAGGCCTGTTGCTGTTTTTTGAGAAATTTGTCTGAAATGTTGGGCAGTCATAAAAAATATACACGATGCTATGTACACGCTGGTTTAGCCTCAGGCATAGACTTAGAGATACATGCTGATTCTTTTGAGAGAGGCAGGTCATATTCTGCATGCTGATTTACTGATTAGAGCTCTGGGCTGGTTTTCTTTTTTTATTTAAATCACACATCTCACATCTATAACTAGAAATTCTTAATGGGGGGGGAGGGTAGTAGGGAGCAGTCTGGATTCTTTGTCCCAATTCTCAGGATATTTTTTCCTTTTTAAGATAATTATATTTTTTATTTATTTATTTTACTTTTCTTTTTTTAATTCTTTAATCTTTTTTTTCACAGTCCAGAGTTTACTTCCCCTCCTAGTCCACCCTCCCACTGTTCCACATCCCACACCTCCTCCCTCCCCTGTCTCCAAAAAGATGTTCTCCCACACCCCACCAGACCGCCCTACTCCCTGGGGCCCCAAGTCTCTTGACGGTTAGTTGCATCTTCTCTGACTGAATCCATACACAACAGTCCTCTGCTGTATATGTGTTGGGGGAGGGGGCTCATATCAGCTGGTATATGCGACCTGGTTGGTGGTCCAATGTCTGAGAGATCTCATGGGTCCAGGTTAATTGAGACTGCTGGTCTTTCTCTAGGGCTGCCCTCCTCCTCAGCTTCTCCCAGCTTTTCCCTAATTCAAGCACAGAGGTCAGCAGCTTCTGTCCCTATGTTGGGTGTAAGTATCTGCATCTGATTCTTTCAGCTGCCTGGCCCCTGTTTGTAAACACACCATAGCATCAGGGATAATGTCAGGCCTTGGGGCCTCCCCCTGAGCTGAATCCCAACTTAGGCCTGTCACTGGACTTCCTTTTCCTCAGGCTCTTCTCCATTTTTGTCCCTGTGGTTCTTTCAGACAGTATATTCTTCTTTGCCCATTCATATCTAATTTAAACATCCTACATCACTTGTCCCTTTACCCCCTTCACGTGTCCCTTCTGGCAGAATCTCACCAGATAGCCCGGCTTAACTTTGCTTTCAGTCCTCCTGCCTCACTCCGAAGAATGCTGGGATTGCAATCATGTACCATCATGTCCAGTGAACCTACATTTAAGAACTTTTATCTTACTATTTTCTGTTTTGCCTGTATGTGTACCAACTGTATGCCTGGAGCTCTCAGGGGCCAGATATTCTGGGACTGGAGTTAGAGACACTTGTGAAACATCCTGTAGGTGCCGGGAATCGAACCTGGGTCCTCTGCAAGAGCAGCAAGTGCTCTTAAGCACTGAGCTAACTCTCCAGCCCCGAAAAAGCTAAAAAAAAAAAAAAAAAAAAAAAAAAAAAAAAAAAAAAAAAAAAAAAAAAAAAAAAAAGAAAGAAAAAGAAAAAAGAAAAAAAAAGTGACTGATCTTTATCAAAATTTTGCAAAACATTTGAATAAACATTTATAGGAAATGGTATTAATCACCTGTTGATTTACACACTATCTAATTGAACAATGCAGTTATAATAACAAATATGATGACCCTAAGTTGTTTGAGAGCAAACACAACTGGGTTTTGTAAACATCACTCAGCTGGTGGGGAAAGCAAGAGTTTTGTTAATGAGAGTGGAATAACAGGTGACTCCTGTGGCAGGACCAGCATGCAATGGGCCAGAATCAAGGGAGAATAAGGGGTCCAGTCTAGCCTGAGCTACTGTGTGTTTAAATAGATGTTCAATAGTTTGTTGGAGATTCTCAAAATCTTCTAGAATTCAAATGCAAGAGCCCGCTGTGATAAACTTTCAGGACCCCCAGTCTTTAACTGATAACTGGCATCTCTTCTATCTGTAGGGATGCTGGGCTCAGATCAGAAGGCTAGACCTTATACTGCCATCTGCCAAATGAGACTGTGAAGAGAAATCTCTCTCTAATGAACTGGGCACAGATTTCTGGATGAGTCTGCCAGCTGTTACCGATGAGCAGAGTATAAAATGTCTCCCCCAGCTCCTTGGATATCCTTCCCTGCTACTGCATCTTGTTTCTGCTCCCCTCTGCCTTGGCTCTGAACCCCGAGCATGTTCAGGGGCTGAGGACTCTGGAGAGACTTAGCACTGAAGGAGGCCATTGGTACTGAAGTCTGTGCGTGTACAGCCCTTTAATGAATCTGGCTTCCCTGCAGCATATGGAAAGTCAGCTGGCAGGAGGTGTTACAGGTACATCTGGGGCCCATTTCAGATACTTCCTCAGTTCCCTGTGGGTAAATTTACCTCACCTGTAAGGAGGTACTGACAAGAACTCATGCATATATATACACATATACATATATACACACATATATGTATATGTGTATGTGTATATATGTGATGTCTACAAATATTTATTTTACATAAATGCAGTTGCACGTGGGCAAGTATATATAAATTCTATATATCTGTAATCAGTTTTCCCTCTCCACATGAGACAGGTCAATGACGGCACATGGGAGATTGCCATGGATGGAGGGTCAGTTCTTGCAGACCAGGGACTATGGAGAGAGGCGGGTACTCATGCTTTTACGTATATGAGTGAAATCAATATGTTTGGTTTTGAGATAATGAAGGGCACAGACTTGAGTTTCAGATAGCTGTGGGTTCAAATTCTGGCTTTGGTATTTATTCTGTCTGCACAGCTTTTTCCTTTGTATTTTACTACATTAAAAAAAAACAGGACTTAACTCATAAAGCTAGTATGTTTATTAGGTTTTATATGTAGTGACATCCACTTAAAATATTATCTTAAGTATGGTAACCTTATAAAGACTAGTTGTCTCTGGAGTCAGCACAAGGAACTTCTATGGGGACGCTCTGGGCACTGGTTGGAATCAGTACAGCTCATCAAACCAGAACAACACTACTTCATAAGTACGAAGTGTAATTCTAGGCACCTTGAGAGTAAATGGTGAAAAAGAGCAGATTTCCTGACTGCTACGAAGTGTTTGCAGTAGGATCGAAGAGAAGATCCTCATCTGTAGAAGAGGATCCAGTCCTATTCAAGGAAATTATGTAAATGAACATCATTGATGGGTTTTACCTGCTCACACAGAGGTAAAGAGAACGCTTGAACAGTTGATTTTCTCTGCTTTTAATGGCTGACGTTCTTAAAACTGGGGGGCTCTGAGGGGGGCGAAGCAGCTGAAATACTCCACACCTATTTCTGTAACCAGAATAGAATCCATGCTGCTCTCTCTCTGCCCAGGCCAATCCATGCCTGTGTTTTATCCCTTACATTAGAAAGGATTCATGCAGGACAGTCTTGAGACCTACTGTCAGGGACACTCGGGATGCGGCTCTTTCATTGCAGAGAAGGTTGAGACTTGACACGTGAGACGGTTTGAGATGAATGAGTTTCCATTGTATTTATAGAAACCTAGTGTGATATCTCCCGAGGTATAAATAGAACAATGGAGTATTAACAAAGGGACCGGTTTTCTGTAACTGTGGAAACCTTGCAATTATTCCTGGAACTACACTCATTGTTTATCTGCATCTGAATTTTAATAAACAGGGTGCTTGCTGTTTATTCATGAAATTTCAAATGGAAATCTATCTTCCATTATTCTCCCCTTCTTGTGAGTCAGGCCCCATCTTGCAAATTTGCAGCTGAGTAAATATATGGAACATTAGTAGCAATTAGATAATTGGTGCCCTGGATCAACCTGCCCGCAGCTGTGAATGAATATGGACTGCACAAATGTCACCTGGTGCAGCCTCCCCGATGGCATGGCACTGCATGCTACCATAGCCTTGCAATTAAGCACAGAAGTTCAGCAGCCCCTCTTCTGGTCCTCCTCCTTCCTAAGGGTCTCAAAGTAGCAAAGGGAGGGAGACTCGGTTGCCTGGGCTGAGCCATTGTTGAGGGAGACACTGTTGCCTGGACTGAGCCACTGTTGGGAGGTATGTTAGGCCAGAGACTTCGCTTAAGCCACAGGAACAAGGCCACTCATCTCAGATTGCTCAATTGTTTAGGATGCCCCACTTACTGCACACAACAAGCAAGGATGCATATTTGGATTCTGGACTGGGGAGAAGGGAGTTTTGCCTTAAATCTTTTTTTTTTTCTCTCTCTTTAAATTCCCCAAATGTGCTGATTCTGGGCAAGCTAAATGTATGCATTTGTTTGTTATAGTGTTGGGGGGCTGGGTTTAGGGTCGTATATGTGTCAAGCAAGCACTCTACCATCACATTACATCCCAGTCCCAGTATTTCTTTCCCTTTAACTCTGTCCTCAGTTAATCTTGGCCCGTGGCACTGAGTTGGCTTTCCCATCAGTGGCCATATCCAAAGCTTTGGCTTGCTCTTGCATTTCCCTCTGGCCTGGGCTTTGCCCATTTCAGTTTTTACGTTTCCCCTTCAAAAAATATCACATAGCTCCATTCAGGTGTGGAAGTTGTTTGTTTAGTGGTTCATGGCTTTAGGAAAAATGGAGAGCGCTCCAGGGAGGGACAGTGTTAGGCAGGCTGGAGCATTCCAACCTGGCTCTGTGATGCAGGTTCCGTAGAGCAACTCTGCAGAGATCCACCCTCCTTCTCCCCTGTTCCCTTGGCTGCTCTCCATCTTTGTCTTTGATTCTCAAGAGCAATCCCGTTGGTGCTCTGGTCCCTCATGTGCATTCCCTCAGTCCCCATGCCCTGGGAGTCCTTGACTCACTCTGACTTAACTCCAGTCCTCTTTGGGAAGAAGCAGATGGAGAGGGTGTGCCGAATAGCCAGATAGAGGAGGGGTTTGGGCTGGGTGTTTGGGTTTGTTAATTGGTCACATGGGGGTGGATTTGTCTCTTGATAATCATTGGAGGACACCTTACTGCAGCCCTAGAACAGGGGTATTAGCTCTTAGATCTTGAGCATAGAGCTTATGTTCAAGGAGAAATCTCCAGGAGAATTTGAGTTTCTGGTGAGATTTTGTGCCCATCTTTCTGCCTTATGCTAAGTGCCACTGCTTAATACAGGGATGTTTATTGTTAGGTTATTGTTATCATTGTTTTACACTGCTAATGCTTATCAGTAACATAGTAAGACCACATTTCTTACTTTGCTTTGTGTGTAATAACGCCCCAGGAGATTAACCCTGAGACTCCCCTTTATCAGATGGAAACCTGGATTCAGAGATGTTAGTAACTATTACAAGGTCACACAGCAGGTAAATGTCAGAGATAGAATCCAGACTTATGTTTACTTAATTGCAAACTAAATACTCTTAAATGTAATGCTAAATCATGGGGCCCAAGTCATTGCATTAGAATTACTACCCAAACTGCTTTCTGCTGTAGGTGAGCCACTATCTGGCTAGCCTGACCTTCAGCCCCTTAAATCATCTCTCTGTTTTGGAAAAGACATTAAAAACTCAGCATCCAACATGGTTTTCTCCTCCCTCTTTTCGTCTTTGCTGGATTTCTCCCTGCAGCTGGAAATGTGGTTTTCCCAATCCTCTCCCCTTGATTCTTGGTGCTGCCAACACGTCGGATGTGTCACCCACCCACCTGAAACTGGGCTGCAGGGAGAGAATTTATTTGCAGACATTTTAATTTCCCTGGTGATAAGCAAATTAATTTTGTTGTAAGCCTTTAACATCCTAATTGAATGATGGAGTGTCGTGGAGTGTGTTTTTACAGATAAAAGGCAGTTGAAGACTTACCATCCATCAGCAAGAACAGAGGCCTGGATGTGCAGCTTCTGTGTGTGCATAGCACATCCTCCTGGACTTGAGAAACATAGCCTGGCCAAGGAGTGTCAAATGTGCAATCTAGATGAACTTCTGAGTTATCTCTGAGTGGACACGTTTTTATTTGTCTCATTCCTGATGACGGATATCTTAATGTCCACTGTCTGTGTCCCAGGTACTCTCCTGTCTCCACTGGGAACAGAGCAGGTCTCTGTTCTGTTGGCAAAGTAAAGGCCAAGCCAGTCGAACAATGCAACATAAAATGCAGAGGAGTAAAGATTGATAACAGACACAGGGATTGGGGTTTTTGAGGGTCTGCTTCTGAGGGGTGGTATTGGCCTTCGTCCTTGCAGCCAAGGGAACAGACCATGTGTTGAAGAGAAGCCTGGGGCATGGGTTTTGTAGTTTCTACCTGTGTTTGTCAGAGACAGGGTTCGTGAGTAAATGGGAAACATCAGCTGACATGGCAGGGATTTTTGTTTTGTCTTCCTTCTCCTTCTCCTTCTCCTTCTCCTTCTCCTTCTCCTTCTCCTTCTCCTTCTCCTTCTCCTTCTCCTTCTCCTTCTCCTTTCTCCTTTCTCCTTTCTCCTTCTCCTTCTCCTTCCCTCCTCCTCCTCCTCCTCCTCCTCCTCCTCCTCCTCCTCCTCCTCCTCCTCCTCCTCCTCCTCCTCCTCCTCCTTCTTGTTTTTAACATTGCTTGCTAGTGGTATTTATGTAGCTCTTTTATGAGCTAGAGGGTGTGTGGGATTGTGTTGGTATTCTGTAGTAGATTAGCGTTATTATTTATTGTTGTTAAACAAATATTAGCATTCATTATTACTGATCATTTATACGTGCCAGACACTGTTTTAAACACTTGCATTCCCCCCCAAGGAGCCTGAGAAACGAATTCTTTCATTATCTCTATTCTATGATTCAGAAGCACAGAGAAAGGATAGTTATTAGCCCAGGGCTGTGTATCGACCTCTGATCCAGGATGTACATCCAGGTAGTGAAGGTTGAGCTCACTATTTTAAGCAGCTAGGTGGCCTGTATTGCTTACTGCCTATTCCCGTTCCTGCTGCACTGTGCCCTTGATTTGTGTGTTCCTCCCTTTTGCTACTCTGGAGACTCTTCCAAATAACAATAACAACAAAATAATATTGACATAGCTTTTGGTAATTATTCTACTTTATAAATCAGCTATATTTAAAAGTTGTTTGGTTTATGTGTGTGAGTTGTTGGCCTTCATGCTTCTGTGAACCATGTAGGTGCCTGGTGCTAGTGGAGCCCAGGAGAGGGTATCAAATCCCTCGAAAAAAGATGGCTTGTGAGCCACAATATGGATTCTGGGAGTCAAGAACCCAGATCCGCCGGGCGGTGGTGGCGCACGCCTTTAATCCCAGCACTTGGGAAGCAGAGGCAGGCGGATTTCTGAGTTCGAGGCCAGCCTGGTCTACAGAGTGAGTTCCAGGACAGCCTGGGCTATACAGAGAAACCCTGTCTCGAAAAAACCAAAAAAAAAAAAAAAAAAAAAAAAAAAAAAAAAAAAAAAAAAAAAAACAAACCCAGATCCTCCTGAAGAACAGCCAGTGCTCCTAACTTCTGACCCATCTCTCCAGTGCCCAAAGCAGGTTTTGTGTGTGTCATTATTTTGAGTTCACATAACTTTATGAAATATCATTACTTGGGTCCTCTGTTAAAGACGTATCAGTAAAGGATGCTAGCCTTGCCTGAAGTCCCAGTGCTTCTAAGCAACAGAGAGAACCCAATCCTAGCTCCTTGACTCTTCCCCACTCTCTGCCTCTCTAAATCATTGCCTAATTAGTCTATTTAACGGCTCTCTGTCAAGCTGGCTTCATTTGCCCTTGCAAAGACAAGCTTGAGTGAAATCAAATGGTTTTGCTGTTGAATGAAAACATTCACAGGATGCTATTTTCTAAGCCATGCTCACAGATGGGCCTCTTGGCTCAGAAAGCCACTCCAGGTTTGGGGATGGTTGTGGAGGCGGAGACTGAGATGCATTCCTTCCTTGTCACAGGTGAGCCAGTTAGCAGCCTCAGAGGCTGGCAGCAACTCCCTGGCAGCATGATAGTGGATCCGGGGAAAGAGTCAGAGATATTCTCCGTGGTATATCCTGTCCAGGAGAACACACAGAAGTTGAAGGCTTGATATACAAGCCCCCAACAAGGGCACTCTCTTTCCTACAACATTCTAGACACAAACAGAAGCATTCAGTCAAGGCATGTTGTTACCAAGTGTACACAGTGTGTTAGGGAGATAGCAGTTAATGAACCCTGGGTTTATAAGGAGGTTATTCACTAGTGGGTGATGGTCAGTTAGCAAACTGCATTATGCATCATGCTAGAAAGTTCTAAAAGGGAAAATAAACGAGAAAGAATGAGGGATAAGAAGTTCGTATAGAGGCCCAAGAACTAGGCTGGTTTGGCTTTTTTTTTTTTTTTTCAAGAAAGAGAGAGAGAGAAAGAGAAGAGAGAGGTAAGGAAAGGAGAGAGGAGAGGCAAAAGGAGAGGGGAGGGAAACATGACAAGGATTTGAAGAGAAGAGAGAAAGGAAGAAAGAAGAGAGAGGGGAAAGAAAGAGAGGGAGAGAGAGGGACAGACAGACAGAGAGAAAGACAGGGACAGAGTGAGAGAGAGTGAGAGACAGAGTGAGAGACAGAGAGAAAGAGAAAGACAGAGACACAGAGAGAGACAGAGAGACACATCAAGTTAGGAGGTGAGGAGGTATGGAGGATCATGAAGGAGTTGGAAACGGAGAAAATATGATTAAAATATTTTGTATGAAAATTTTTTAACTAAAATAAGAAAACCTCAGGATTAAAAAAAAAGATATCGTCTAGCACCAGCTTAGTTACTGCCTAAAAAATTAGGAATAGATTTTGGATTTTGTCAAATGCCTTTTCTTAATTAATTGATACAACTATAGTATTATTTTTTTCTGTTGTTGTAAAGGTTCACAATGATTGAAGTTCTGGGGATCAAGCTTCATGCATATGGGAGAAATCCCATAAGGCCATGGTACAATGTCTTTTATTTGTTGTTGGATTTGATTGGTTATTGGTTGGGAACTTCTGGATCCATTTATGAAAAGCATGCTCTGTAGTTCCTTCTTTTTGTAATGTCTTTATCTGGTTTGGGGCATTGTAGTAATTCATGCCTCACAGATTTCCTCCATTTTTCTGGAAGAGCTTGAGGAAGAAATGTGTGGTGGGTTCTTCTTCATCTGATGGTAGAATCCACACATGCACCCACCGGACCACTGATTTATATTCTAGAAGAGTATTAATTAGTGATTCAACTTTGTATTCATGTGAATAAGGATTTTTAAGTTGTTTCTCCTTGTGTGAATTTTCTAGTTTGTGCCCTTGTCAGAACTGGACCATTTATAGGGAGACTCATCGCTGTGGGTGAAGAGTGACTGTAGCCACGGGCTTGCATCCTTTCCTGTCAGATCAATCAATGATGATGACACTTCTGACACTAGCAATGTGTGTCTTTTTCTTGGTAATCCTCTAAGTTTGCCCTTTTGTAATTTAAGAAATTAGTACATTTTAATTTATTTGTTTTGTGTGGAGGGTACATGTGCTATCCACAGCATGGATGTGCCACGTTATGCAGGTTGGAGCCAGAGGACAACTTGCAAGAGTTGGATTTCTACTTCTATCATGTAGGTCCAGGTTACTGCTTTTAGGCTTTTTTGTGTTCTAATACATTCATTTAATATTATAAATCTCCCCCTAACTACTACTTTTGGTGCATCCGACAAGGTTTGATGTGTTGTGGTAATTATTTAAAATGGCATTTTCTTGGGCCGACTATCTAAGTGGCAGCGGCTCTGCTTAGCTATGTCACTATGTTCCACAGCCAGAGGCCATGTGCACACAGCAGCTAGAAACAGCCAGAGACCACAAGCGCGCCACAGCTAGGAGCGGCCAGCCAGAAACACCAGCCCTGACACCCACGAGATGCCAGCGTGGGAGATGGCTCTTCCAATCTTTCATGCTGTCTCTACAAGGCTGGGCTTAGCCCAGACCATCCCGCCATCCACGAGGGCTCGGTATAAATGAGACTCTAATGCTTAGATTATCTGAAGACTTTATATGTTTGGTAATACTCAATAACAAGATGCCCACAGAATCAGAGGTGTAACTCAATACCCAACCTAGATATACCAATTACCTTTGACTGCTAGAGACATGCACACATCTGCTTCCATGTTCCCCTCTTCCTGGTCTCTCTCCCCTAGCTCCTCCTCTTCCTTCTCCTCTTCCTCTCCTTACTCCTCCCACCTTAGCTCCTCCCAACTTGCAGGAAAAATATCCTGCTACATTGATGAGATGTAATTTTTATTCTAATTTAGAAATGTTTGAAAAACATATCCACTTTTCATCTTTGTCTACTGTTATTCAGAAGTGAACTATTTAATGTCCTCAGCTGCCTTTCTATTACTGGTTTGTACTTTAATTGCACTATGGCCTGAGAACAGACTCAGTGTGGTTTCTACTGTTTGAGATGAGTTGAGTTGTATTTCACCGAAGTTCAAGGTGTTTGTTCAGGTGCTTAAAATTTGGCTATCATTCTATGCTGGTGTGGGAGGGATTAGTATGGAGCTCCTGTTTGGTGGAGTGGGATACCAGCTTTAAGCTACAGAGTCCTGGTGTATGTTGTATTTTCCTAGCAGAGAAGCTCTGGGGATGACTGATTATCACATCTTGTTAAATTATAGTCAGGTAAGTAGCCAGATCAAAAGGAACATCAGAAAGACCAATGTCAGGAGAATGGGGAGACAT